>NW_026908519.1:172500-175000 GCF_028858725.1 Colius striatus | reverse complement strand
CGTAGAGGTTGAACTTGTAGCGGCGGGACGGGGACAGCCCAGGGACCGTCAGCGTGCGGGAACCCCCGTCCACGGGCAGCACCTGGGGCTGCCCTTGCCCATCCCTGTACTGCACCGTGAAGGAGTCAAAGGTGCCCTCGGGGACGCTCCACTCCAGCTGCACCGAGTCGGGGCTGACCTGGGAGGCCATCAGCTCGCCCAGCCTGGGCTGCCGTGGGGGTTCTTCTGCCTCTGCTGCAGCTGACACACACAAAAGGGGCACAGTGGAGGCCATGAGCAGCTGCTCATCCATCCATCATCCATCCATCCATGCATCCATTCAGCCAGTCAGTCAGCCAATCACACACAACATTTTTTTCACCTAAACTTCTCCCATCCTACCACGTTGTATCTCCTACAGACCCATTTCTCCACACATCAACCCAACTTTTGGCCATCCAACCAAACATCCATCCATCCATCCATCCATCCATCCATCCATCCACCCATCCATCCACCAGCAGTCTATGGTCCTTCCCTCCAATCATACATCTATCAAGTCCTTTCAACCACTCATAGAATGAATCACTCCATAAACCAGCCACAAACTCAACCCTCCACCATTTGTTCATACAGCAGTCTCTTGACCATCTATTGATGCAACCATAGAACCAGACTGCTTAGGGTTGGAAGGGACCTTCAAGTTCATCTCCTTCCAATCCCTTGCCATGGGAGGGACACCTTCAACTAGAGCAGGTTGTTCCTACTGCCATCCAACTTGCCCTTCAACACTTCTTCGGACAGGGCAGCCAAATCCTCTCTGGAAGATGTGTGCCAGGATCTCACCATCCTCACAGGGATGAACTTCTTCCTCACATCTCAGCTCAATCACTTGTATTCAGATTGGAGATATCACCATTGATTTTGTCACTCTGGGTCGTGCTATAAAGTCCCACCCTGTGTTTCTTGTGTGAGTTTGGGGACTGGAGGCTGCTCTAAAGTGTCCCCAGAGTCTTTTCTTCTTCAGACTGAACATCCCCAACTCTCTCAGCTTGTCTCCACAGCAAGGGGGCTACAGATCCTGGGTCACCTTTGTGGCCTCTTTGGGACTCAATCCAACAGCTCCATGTCTTTCTGATATTGTGCCCCAGAGCTGAACCCAGCATTGCAGGGGGAATTCAACTCATCCAAACATTCAAACAACTGCAACTCTGAAACTTCGATAGATCTATCAACACTTGATGGAATCAGTAACCCCACCATATGCCCAAGCTTCCCCTGATTCATCTACCAATTCAATCAGCCAATCCTCCACCCATCCATCCACTCATCCATCTCTTCACCATATGTCCATCTATTCCCTCAACAACCAGGGAGCCATCTGTCCATTCATCCATTGATCCAGATGTTATTCCATCCATACACCCATCCAACAATCTGCCCATCTCTCCATTCCATGTCCCCATACGCACACGTAGCATTGGTACTCTTACACCAAACACTGAATCAGACATTAAGCCATCAATCCATTCTTCTCTGCATCCATCCATCATCCCATCCATCCATCCGTCCATCCATCCATCCATCCACCCATTCATCCATCCATCCACCCATCCATCCATCCACCCATCCACCCATTCATCCACCCATCCATCCATCCATCCATCCATCCATCCATCCATCCATCCATCTCTCCACCCACCCACTTGTCCATCATTCCATGGATCCATTGATCTTTCCTGGTAACTTTCCATTTGTCTCCTCAGGCACTCAATGAGATAAATGCCAATTGGTCTCTCTACCCACATATTCATTTGAATCCCAGCCCCAAATCCATCCCTCTATGTCTCCCACCCCACCCACACCCAAAACTCCCACCACCCCCAACCAGCCCCACGAGCTGTTCCTGTGTCCCACCAGCCCCAAGGCAGCAGCACAAGCCCCAGCCCAGTTGCTGCCCCGCTGCCAGTCCAGAGCCCAGCGGGGCCAGGGAAGGCTGAGGCACAGCCCCTCACCTGGCACAATGTCAGTGGAGATGGGACCAATCCGTTTCCTCCCCCACAGCCCGTAGAGGTTGAACTTGTAGCGGCGGGACGGGGACAGCCCAGGGACCGTCAGCGTGCGGGAACCCCCGTCCACGGGCAGCACCTGGGGCTGCCCTTGCCCATCCCTGTACTGCACCGTGAAGGAGTCAAAGGTGCCCTCGGGGACGCTCCACTCCAGCTGCACCGAGTCGGGGCTGACCTGGGAGGCCGTCAGCTCGCCCAGCCTGGGCTGCCGTGGGGGTTCTTCTGCCTCTGCTGCAGCTGACACACACAGGGCACAGTGGAGGCTGTGAGCAGCTGCTTATATATCCACCCAGTCAGCCATTCATCCAGCCATCCATCCATATGTCTGTCCATCAGTCCATCTATCCTTTCACTCATTCATACAACCATCTCCACATGCACCTTTCTCCATCCATCCCTGCTTCAATACTCACCTCCATCCTGACATCCATCCAATCGTCTTTATTGTACAA
>NW_026908519.1:162500-167500 GCF_028858725.1 Colius striatus | reverse complement strand
GCTGTCCCAAGGTGTGCCACCCCCTCCCACCCAGAGCCCAGAGGGGCCAGGGAAGGCTGAGGCACAGCCCCTCACCTGGCACAATGTCAGTGGAGATGGGACCAATCCGTTTCCTCCCCCACAGCCCGTAGAGGTTGAACTTGTAGCGGCGGGACGGGGACAGCCCAGGGACCGTCAGCGTGCGGGAACCCCCGTCCACGGGCAGCACCTGGGGCTGCCCTTGCCCATCCCTGTACTGCACCGTGAAGGAGTCAAAGGTGCCCTCGGGGACGCTCCACTCCAGCTGCACCGAGTCGGGGCTGACCTGGGAGGCCGTCAGCTCGCCCAGCCTGGGCTGCTGTGGGGGTTCTTCTGCCTCTGCTGCAGCTGACACACACAGGGCACAGTGGAGGGCATGAGCAGTTGCTCATGCATCGATCAATCCATCCATCCATCCATCCATCCTTCCATCCACCTATCCATCCATCCTTCCATGCATCCCTCCATCCATCCATCCATCCATCCAACCATTCATCCATCCATCCACCCATCCATCCATCCATCCACCCATCCATCCATCCACCCATCCATCCATCCATCCATCCATCCATCCACCTCTCCAACCATCCATGCAACCATCCATCATCCATCCATCCATCCATCCACTCATCCATCCATCCATCCATCCACCCACCCATCCATCCATCCACCCATCCATTCATCCATCCATCCATCCATCCATCCACCCATCCATTCATCCATCCATCCATTCTTATCTCCATCCATCAATCCATCCAGTCATGAAACTAAAATCCATTCATGCAGTGCTCTGCCATCCTTCATACTACCATATATCCACATACCCATTAAACTATCCAAGTCCCCACCCATTAAATCAGCTATTGAGTCCACTGTCAATCACACTCTGATTTAAACCTCCATCCACCCATCCATCCATGCATCCATCCATCCATCCACCCATCCATCCATCCATCTCTCCACCCACCCACTTGTCCATCATTCCATGGATCCAATGATCTTTCCTGGTAACTTTCCATTTGTCTCCTCAGGCACTCAATGAGATAAATGCCAATTGGTCTGTCTACCCACATATTCATTTGAATCCCAGTCCCAAATCCATCCCTCTATGTCTCCCACCCCATCTGTACCCAAAACTCCCACCAGACCCAACCAGCCCCATGAGCTGTTCCTGTGTCCCACCAGCCCCAAGGCAGCAGCTCCTTCCCCAACCCAGCTGCTGCCCTGCTGGCAGCCCGGAGCCCAGCGGGGCCAGGGAAGGCTGAGGCACAGCCCCTCACCTGGCACAACGTCAGTGGAGATGGGACCAATCCGTTTCCTCCCCCACAGCCCGTAGAGGTTGAACTTGTAGCGGCGGGACGGGGACAGCCCAGGGACCGTCAGCGTGCGGGAACCCCCGTCCACGGGCAGCACCTGGGGCTGCCCTTGCCCATCCCTGTACTGCACCGTGAAGGAGTCAAAGGTGCCCTCGGGGACGCTCCACTCCAGCTGCACCGAGTCGGGGCTGACCTGGGAGGCCATCAGCTCGCCCAGCCTGGGCTGTCGTGGGGGTTCTTCTGCCTCTGCTGCAGCTGACACACACAAAAGGGGCACAGTGGAGGCCATGAGCAGCTGCTCATCCATCCATCCATCAATCCATCCATCCATCCATCCATCCATCCATCTGTCTGTCCATCAGTCCATCTATCCTTTCACTCATTCATACAACCATCTCCACATGCACCTTTCTCCATCCATCCCTGCTTCAATACTCACCTCCATCCTGACATCCATCCAATCGTCTTTATTGTACAAACTCATCACCAGACCAATCACTTACCCATCCATTCACAGAGCCACATGACCACACAATCATCCAACCACACACACAGCTCACAAAACACACATCCATTCCTCCATCCATCCGACCTTCTGTCCATTAATCCGGGACTAGGGATGGATTTCTTGTTAGTGGTTTGGGTCAACATATGGGTGAGAGTTAGGGTAGGGGTTAGGATTCATTTCAGTTCTTGGGTTAGTGGTTAGGGTTATCTTTATGGTAAGGATTAGGGTTAACAGCTCTCATCCTGTTTCCAGTCCAGAAGGTTAAGTTTAGGGTTAGGGTTAGGGTTTAGGGCTAGGGTTAGTATTAGTGTTAGGATTAGGGTGAGGATATACTGGTAGGTTTCTGGGTTAGGATTAGGTTTATGCTCAACACTCTGAGATCTCTCAGCCTTGTTCCACTACAGAGAGGCTCCAACTCTCAGATTATGTTTGTAGCTTCCTCTACAATTATTGCAAGAGCTCTGTGTCCCTCTGATGTGGGAGCCCAGAGCTGCAGGCAGCATTGCAGGGGGGTCTCAATCCATCCAACCATCCAAACCACAATTCCAGCTCCAGAGCTGACAGTGATTCATCCACACTCAATACATTGAGTGATCCCACCCTCTGTCCATGTTCCACTGACTCATCCAACCATTCACTCAGCAAATCATATCTACATCCATCCATCCATCCATCCAACCATCCACCAGTCAGGGAACCCAACCTTCTATCATCTAATGCTTGTAGAATTGTTCACACAAGCATTTATCCATCCACTCATCCACCCAGCCAAGTGTTAAATCTGCTAGTCAGCCACGTCATTGACATAGCCACACATCCCTCTCATCCCAGAAACATCCATCCATCAAGGCATTCATCCATCTCTCCTTCCTTGTATCAGCCATGGATGTACTGACCCACCCAGGCAAATTTCCATCTGATTCCTCAGCAAATCAATGAGTCCATCACTCCATCTACTCATCCCCTGCAGTTTCCATCCATCCATCCATCCCTGTCTGCACTCCAACCTCCCACCACCCCCAACCAGCTCCAAGACACGTTCCTGTGTCCCATCCGCCCCAAGGCAACAGCTCCTACCCTAATTCAGCTCCTGCCCTGTTGCCAGCCCAGAGCCCAGCGGGGCCAGGGAAGGCTGAGGCACAGCCCCTCACCTGGCACAATGTCAGTGGAGATGGGACCAATCCGTTTCCTCCCCCACAGCCCGTAGAGGTTGAACTTGTAGCGGCGGGACGGGGACAGCCCAGGGACCGTCAGCGTGCGGGAACCCCCGTCCACGGGCAGCACCTGGGGCTGCCCTTGCCCATCCCTGTACTGCACCGTGAAGGAGTCAAAGGTGCCCTCGGGGACGCTCCACCCCAGCTGCACCGAGTCGGGGCTGACCTGGGAGGCCGTCAGCTCGCCCAGCCTGGGCTGCCGTGGGGGTTCTTCTGCCTCTGCTGCAGCTGACACACACAAAGGAGACAGTGGAGGCCATGAGTAGCTGCACGTCCATCCATCCATCCATCCATCCATCCAGCCAGCCAGCCAGCCAGCCATCCAGACATGCAGCCAGCGATCCATCGATCCATCCAACCATTCATCCAACCATCTACCCATCCATCCATCCATCCATCCAATCATCCATCCATCCATTCATCCATCCATCCATCCATCCATACATCCACCCATCCATCCATCCATCCATCCATCCAATCATCCATCCATCCATCCATCCATCCTTCCATCCATCCATCCACCCATCCATCCATCCATCCATCCAATCATCCATCCATCCATTCATCCATCCATCCATCCATCCATACATCCACCCATCCATCCATCCATCCATCCATCCAATCATCCATCCATCCATCCATCCATCCTTCCATCCATCCATCCACCCATCCATCCATCCATCCATCCATCCATCCATCCACCCACCCACTCATCCATCCATCCATCCATCCACCCATCCATCCACCCATCCATCCATCCATCCCACCCCTACATTCATCCCCACATTCATACGATTTCCAGCCTCCAGACATCCGTCATCTTCCCATCTCTCCATCCCATCATCCATAAACCCTCCAGCCTCTCGCTCCCCCAATCTTCCGTTCCCACTTTCAGCATCAACAGCTCTTGGTTCTGTCCATCCCTCCACCCCACCCATGACCTCCCCAGCCCATGGCTGCACCTTCTTTGCCCTCCAGAACAAAACAGAGCAGAAGCAACAAACAGCCAATGAGCCAAAGCCAACACACAAATCCATCCATTCTCCCATTGCTCAACCAAACCCCTCCCCAGCCAACATGTCCCTCCATGCTCCATCCAGGGCTGCGGCCAACCCTCCCAGCCCCATCTCCCAGCCCCTGCCCCAGGGATGTCCCCATGTCTGAGGAGCCACATGAGCTGTCCCAAGGTGTGCCACCCCCTCCCACCCAGAGCCCAGAGGGGCCAGGGAAGGCTGAGGCACAGCCCCTCACCTGGCACAATGTCAGTGGAGATGGGACCAATCCGTTTCCTCCCCCACAGCCCGTAGAGGTTGAACTTGTAGCGGCGGGACGGGGACAGCCCAGGGACCGTCAGCGTGCGGGAACCCCCGTCCACGGGCAGCACCTGGGGCTGCCCTTGCCCATCCCTGTACTGCACCGTGAAGGAGTCAAAGGTGCCCTCGGGGACGCTCCACTCCAGCTGCACCGAGTCGGGGCTGACCTGGGAGGCCGTCAGCTCGCCCAGCCTGGGCTGCCGTGGGGGTTCTTCTGCCTCTGCTGCAGCTGACACACACAAAGGAGACAGTGGAGGCCATGAGTAGCTGCTCATCCATCCATCCATCCATCCATCCCTCCCTCCAACTCTGTGTCTGCTCATCCAACTGTCCATGCAACATCCCCCAATCCATTCTGCATTGCCCCATTCCCCCATTTCCCCCACAACCTTCCATCCAGACACACAAACTTCTTTCCACCTCTCCAGACAACCTCCAAACATCTTCCATCCCTTTCTCCCTCCAGCCCTTCCCACCTGCTCTGATCCCATTCCACCACCCAGCTCCCAAGACACCGTCCCAGTTCCCACCAGGCCCAAGGCCCTGCCCCGTCTCCTCCCACACTCCAGGTCCAGGACCTCACCTGTGATGGTGTCAAGAGAGATGGGACCCAGACGATTCTGCCCCCAAA
>NW_026908519.1:155000-157500 GCF_028858725.1 Colius striatus | reverse complement strand
CCCACCCATCCATCCATCCATCTCTCCACCCACCCACTTGTCCATCATTCCATGGATCCATTGATCTTTCCTGGTAACTTTCCATCTCTCTCCTCAGGCACTCAATGAGATAAACGCCAATTGGTCTGTCTACCCACATATTCATTTGAATCCCAGCCCCAAATCCATCCCTCTATGTCTCGCACCCCATCTGTACCCAAAACTCCCACCAGACCCAACCAGCCCCACGAGCTGTTCCTGTGTCCCACCAGCCCCAAGGCAGCAGCACAAGCCCCGGCCCAGCTGCTGCCCCGCTGCCAGCCCAGAGCCCAGAGGGGCCAGGGAAGGCTGAGGCACAGCCCCTCACCTGGCACAATGTCAGTGGAGATGGGACCAATCCGTTTCCTCCCCCACAGCCCGTAGAGGTTGAACTTGTAGCGGCGGGACGGGGACAGCCCAGGGACCGTCAGCGTGCGGGAACCCCCGTCCACGGGCAGCACCTGGGGCTGCCCTTGCCCATCCCTGTACTGCACCGTGAAGGAGTCAAAGGTGCCCTCGGGGACGCTCCACTCCAGCTGCACCGAGTCGGGGCTGACCTGGGAGGCCGTCAGCTCGCCCAGCCTGGGCTGCCGTGGGGGTTCTTCTGCCTCTGCTGCAGCTGACACACACAGGGCACAGTGGAGGCTGTGAGCAGCTGCTCATCCATCCATCCATCCATCCATCCATCCACCCACCCATCCATCCATCCATCCATCCATCCACCCATCCATCCATCCATCCATCCATCCATCCACCCATCCATCCATCCATCCATCCAACCATCCAGCCAGCCAGCCAGCCATGTATCCATTCATCCATGTCTTTTGTGGTTGATGATCCTTCCACTGAAATGCCCATCTCAAAAGTCTTTTTAACCACTCACCTCATCAACCAGCCACAAACTCAACAATCCCTCACGTGGTTGGCCATCGATCCCCCAACCATCCCTCAGTGCAATCACAGAGCCACAGAATGGTTTGAGTTGGAAGGCACATTCACACTCATCTGCTTCTAACCCCTGGCATGGGCAGGGACAGCTTCCACCAGACCAGGTTGCTCCAAGCCCCATCCAACCTGCCCTTGAACACTGCCAGGGATGGGGCAGCCGCAGCCTCTCTGGGCATTTTCTCCCAGGACCTCACCACCCTCACAGGGTTGATCTTCTTTCTCAGATCTCATCTTCATCTCTTCTCATTCAGTTTTGAGACTTCATCCCTTGTCCTCTCACTCCATTTTACAGAATCCCTTCCCATGATTCTTGTCACCCCTTTAGGGGCTGGAGGCTGCTCTCAGTTCTCCCCGGAGCTTTCTCTTCTCCAGGCTGAACAGCCCAACTCTCTCAGCCTGTCTGCACAGCAGAGGGGCTGCAGTCTTCAGAGCAGTTTTGTGACCTGATCTGGACATGCTCTATCAGCAAGTTGTCCTGTGTCCACCCTTCCCTTCATTCTCTCTTTTAGTAGGGGTTGGAAGTAATCCCCCTGCAGAAGCAGGTCTCACCTAGATCAGGTGACACAGGAACGTGTTCAGGAGGGTGTTGAGACCTCCATGAAGGAGTCTCCACACCCTCTCTGAGAAGCCTGTGCCAGGGCTCTCTCACCTCAACAGGGAAATAGATTTTTCTTATGATTAAATGGAACTTTTGGTGTTCCAGCTTCTTCCCATCACCCCTTATCCTGTTGTTAAATGGCAAAGAAAAAAGTGCTGCCTCAACCTCCTGACATCCACCATTCTTATTACAAATAAGGAGATGTCCCCTCAGTGTCCTCTTCTCCAGAATAAACAGCCCCAGGTCCTGCAGACTTTCATCAGGAGGAAGATGCTTCAGTCTCCTGATCAGCTTGGTGGCCCTGCACTGGCCTCTCTCCAGCAGCTCCATGTCCCTCTGGAGCTGAGAAGCCCAGAAGTGGATACAGGACTCCAGATGAGGCCTCACCAGGGCACATTAAGAGAAGGGGGGTCTTGTCTATCTACTGGTCACATCCATCCATCCATCCATCCATCCATCCATCCATCCATCCATTCATTCTTCCACGTATCTGACCATGGGTGCATTGATCCACCACGTAGATTTGTCTCGCCAGGGAGCCACCTGCACAACTTTTCAATCAACTTTCATCCAGCCCCAAATCCATCACTCTGTGTCTCCATCTCTACAACTCTGCCTGCTCCCAAATCTGCTGCCACTCCCAACAAGCCCCAAGAGCATGTTCCTGTGTCCCATCAGCCCCAAGGCAGCAGCACAAGCCCCGGCCCAGCTGCTGCCCCGCTGGCAGCCCAGAGCCCAGAGGGGCCAGGGAAGGCTGAGGCACAGCCCCTCACCTGGCACAATGTCAGTGGAGATGGGACCAATCCGTTTCCTCCCCCACAGCCCGTAGAGGTTGAACTTGTAGCGGTGGGACGGGGACAGCCCAGGGACCGTCAGCGTGCGGGAACCCCCGTCCACGGGCAGCACCTGGGGCTGCCCTTGCCCATCCCTGTACTG
>NW_026908519.1:0-152500 GCF_028858725.1 Colius striatus | reverse complement strand
CATCATTCCTTCCTTCCTTCCTTCCTTCCTTCCTTCCTTCCTTCCTTCCATCCTTCCTTCCTTCCATCTCTCATTCCATCCTTCCTTCCTTCCTTCCTTCCTTCCTTCCTTCCATCCCTCATTCCATCCTTCCTTCCTTCTTTCCTTCCTTCCTTCCTACCATCATTCCATCATTCCATACATCATTCCTTCCTTCCTTCCTTCCTTCCTTCCTTCCTTCCTTCCTTCTTTCCTTCCTTCCTTCCCTCCCTCCATCCATCACTCCATTTGTCTTTCCTTCCTTCCATCCTTCCTTCCACCCACTCACCCACCCACCCATCCCTCTCCACCCATCCCCACCTCCACTCTCAGGGGCCTGATCCCCTGGGCTACCTGCTTTGGCCACGGTCCCTCGGGGCTCCGTCAGCTCCATCTCATACCCGTGTTCCCAGTCCAGCGGGGGCTCATCGCTGCCGCCTGCCCCTGCCCCACAACAGGACGGGCCGGTTACGGGCTGTCCCCACGCCACCTCGTCCCTGTCTCCGTCCCCATCACCCACCTGCCGTCACCAGGAACGTGTAGGACTTGGAGACGTGCCCCCTCACCACGCCGTGCACCTCCACCCGGTACCTGGCCCCCGGCACCAGCCCCGGCACTTGGGCCACCGCCGTGTCCCCCGGCACCTGCAGCTCCCCCTCGGCCCCCTGGGGCTCATCCAGGGGCCGGTAACGGATCACCACGGTCTCTACGTGACCCCTCAGCCCGTCCAGGTCCACCAGGGCTTCTCCAGCAGCCCCTGGGATGGGCTGGGGCTTGGGATGGGGAGCCTGGCGCAGGAGCTGCTGGCGCAGCAGGGCAGGGCTGCGGCGCAGGAGGTAGGAGAGGATGGCGCGGGCCACCGCTGGCACCGTCTGGTTGCCACGCAGGGGGAAGTTGGTGGCCCGGAGGTGACTCTCCAGGCGTTGCAGCAAGGAGCCGTTGTAGGAGGAGAGCTTGGCTCCCAGGTCATGGAGGGATGGGACATCAGGGAGAACTGGGGACACTGGGGACACCGGGGACCACGGGGATGGAGGGGACACGGGGGACTGTGGTGACGCTGGGGACCGTGGAGGTGCAGCTGATCTTGGTGCTGGTGCCTCTGGGGACCTTGGGGACAGGGGTGGTCCCGAGGGTTCTGGGGACTCTGGTGACACTGGGGACCTGGAGGATGCTGGAGAGCCTCGAGATGCTGGGGCTGCTGGTGACCCCAAAGACCCTGGTGACCCCAAGGATGCATCTGGTGACACTGGTGATGCCGGTGACCCCAAAGACCTCGGTGACCCTGGTGACACGGGGGGCCTCTGGGATGCCGGAGACCCTCGGGCTGACGGTGACTCCGGGGCCACTGGAGACGCCGGGGACCCCAGGGAGCCCTGAGGAGAGCCTGGGGATGGCCTGTAGGTGGGCACAGTCTGGGCAAGTGCTGTGAGAGCAAAGGGGATGGGGGTCATCAACCTGTCCCCAAAAGTCCCCCTTTAGTGGGGACACAGGGCAGGGACAGGGATGGGTGGACACAGGAAGGGACAGACGGACGCAAGGGACAGACTGGGACAGGGAGACTGACGGGGACAGACTGGGGACACCTGGATCTAAGCAAGAGAAGGACACGTGGGGAAGCACCAGGAGATGTGGGGGACACACCAGGAGCCATGGGGACAGCTGGATCCATGGGGACACACAGACCCACAGGGACACACAGACCCATGGGGACAGCTGGGTCCATGGGGACAGACAGACCCATGGGGACACACAGAGCCACAGAGACTCATGGGGACAGCTGGGTCCATGGGGACACACAGACCTACAGGGACACACAGACCCATGGGGACAGCTGGGTCCATGGGTACAGACAGACCCACAGGGACACACAGACCCATGGGGACACACAGACCTACAGGGACTCATGGGGACAGCTGGGTCCATGGGGACACACAGACCCACAGGGACTCATGGGGACAGTTGGGTCCATGGGGACAGACAGACCCATGGGGACACACAGACCCATGGGGACAGCTGGGTCCATGGGGACACACAGACCCACGGGGACACACAGACCCACAGGGACACACAGACCCATGGGGACTCATGGGGACAGCTGGGTCCATGGGGACAGACAGACCCACATGGACACACAGACCCATGGGGACTCATGGGGACAGCTGGGTCCATGGGGACAGACAGACCCACATGGACACACAGACCTACAGGGACTCATGGGGACAGCTGGGTCCATGGGGACAGACAGACCCACAGGGACACACAGACCCATGGGGACAGCTGGGTACATGGGGACACACAGACCCACAGGGACACACAGACCCATGGGGACTCATGGGGACAGCTGGGTCCATGGGGACAGACAGACCCACATGGACACACAGACCTACAGGGACTCATGGGGACAGCTGGGTCCATGGGGACAGACAGACCCACAGGGACACACAGACCCATGGGGACAGCTGGGTACATGGGGACACACAGACCCACAGGGACACACAGACCCATGGGGACTCATGGGGACAGTTGGGTCCATGGGGACACACAGACCCACAGGGACACACAGACCTACAGGGACTCATGGGGACAGCTGGGTCCATGGGGACACACAGACCCATAGGGACACACAGAGCCACAGGGACTCATGGGGACAGTTGGGTCCATGGGGACAGACAGACCCATGGGGACACACAGACCCATGGGGACAGCTGGGTCCATGGGGACACACAGACCCACGGGGACACACAGGGACACACAGACCCATGGGGACTCATGGGGACAGCTGGGTCCATGGGGACAGACAGACCCACATGGACACACAGACCTACAGGGACTCATGGGGACAGCTGGGTCCATGGGGACAGACAGACCCACAGGGACACACAGACCCATGGGGACAGCTGGGTCCATGGGGACACACAGACCCACAGGGACACACAGACCCATGGGGACTCATGGGGACAGCTGGGTCCATGGGGACAGACAGACCCACATGGACACACAGACCTACAGGGACTCATGGGGACAGCTGGGTCCATGGGGACAGACAGACCCACAGGGACACACAGACCCATGGGGACAGCTGGGTACATGGGGACACACAGACCCACAGGGACACACAGACCCATGGGGACAGCTGGGTCCATGGGGACAGACAGACCCACAGGGACACACAGACCCATGGGGACAGCTGGGTACATGGGGACACACAGACCCACAGGGACACACAGACCCATGGGGACTCATGGGGACAGTTGGGTCCATGGGGACACACAGACCCACAGGGACACACAGACCTACAGGGACTCATGGGGACAGCTGGGTCCATGGGGACAGACAGACCCATGGGGACACACAGACCCATGGGGACAGCTGGGTCCATGGGGACACACAGACCCACGGGGACACACAGACACACAGGGACACACAGACCCATGGGGACTCATGGGGACAGCTGGGTCCATGGGGACAGACAGACCCACATGGACACACAGACCTACAGGGACTCATGGGGACAGCTGGGTCCATGGGGACAGACAGACCCACAGGGACACACAGACCCATGGGGACAGCTGGGTACATGGGGACACACAGACCCACAGGGACACACAGACCCATGGGGACAGCTGGGTCCATGGGGACAGACAGACCCACAGGGACACACAGACCCATGGGGACAGCTGGGTACATGGGGACACACAGACCCACAGGGACACACAGACCCATGGGGACTCATGGGGACAGTTGGGTCCATGGGGACACACAGACCCACAGGGACACACAGACCTACAGGGACTCATGGGGACAGCTGGGTCCATGGAGACACACAGACCCATAGGGACACACAGAGCCACAGGGACTCATGGGGACAGTTGGGTCCATGGGGACAGACAGACCCATGGGGACACACAGACCCATGGGGACAGCTGGGTCCATGGGGACACACAGACCCACGGGGACACACAGACACACAGGGACACACAGACCCATGGGGACTCATGGGGACAGCTGGGTCCATGGGGACAGACAGACCCACATGGACACACAGACCTACAGGGACTCATGGGGACAGCTGGGTCCATGGGGACAGACAGACCCACAGGGACACACAGACCCATGGGGACAGCTGGGTCCATGGGGACACACAGACCCACAGGGACACACAGACCCATGGGGACTCATGGGGACAGTTGGGTCCATGGGGACACACAGACCCACAGGGACACACAGACCCATGGGGACTCATGGGGACAGCTGGGTCCATGGGGACACACAGACCCATAGGGACACACAGAGCCACAGAGACTCATGGGGACAGCTGGGTCCATGGGGACAGACAGACCCACAGGGACACACAGACCCATGGGGACAGCTGGGTCCATGGGGACAGACAGACCCACAGGGACACACAGACCCATGGGGACTTGCTGAGCCATGGGGACACACAGACATATGGGGTTGGACAGAGGCTGCAGACACCATCCCTGTCCCTGTCCCCATCGCTGTCCCCACACTCATGACTGTGTCAACCTTGTCCCCAACCCCATCCCACTGTCCCCACATCCATGACCATGTCACCACTGTCTCCTTCTCCATCCCTGTGCAGCCCCATCCCTGTCCCCATGCCCACACCATCCCCATCCCATGGTGTCCCCATCCTTGTCCCCATGCCCACACCATCCCCATCCCATGGTGTCCCCATCCTTGTCCCCATGCCCATACCATCCCCATCCCATGGTGTCCCCATCCTTGTCCCCATGCCCACACCATCCCCATCCCATGGCATCCCCATCCTTGTCCCCATGCCCACACCATCCCCATCCCATGGTGCCCCCATCCCTGTCCCCATGCCCACACCATCCCCATCCCATGGTGCCCCCATCCCTGTCCCCATGCCCACATCATCCCCATCCCATGGTGCCCCCATCCCTGTCCCCATCCCTGTCCCTATCCCATCATGCCTCCACTCCTGTCTCCATCCCTGTCCCCATCCCATGGTATCTCCATCCCTGTCCCCATTCCATGGTGTCCTCACCCCTGTCCTCGTGTATGTCCCCATCCCATGGTGTTCCCATCCCTGTCCCTATCCCATGGTGCCTCCATCCCTGTTCTCATGCCTGTCCCCACTCTGTGGTGCCTCCATCCCTGTCCCCATCCCATGGTGCCCCCATCTCTGTCTCCATCCTGTGGTGTCCCCATCCCTATCCCTATCCCATGGTGCCTCCATCCCTGTCCCCATCCCATGGTGTCCCCATCCCTGTCCTCATCCCATGGTGTCCCCACCCCTGTCCTCATCCCTGTCCCCACCCTCTGGTGTCCCTATCTCTGTCCCCATCCCATGGTGTGCCCATCCCTGTCCCCATCCCTGTCCTCATCCCTGTCCCCATCCCGTGGTGCCCCTATCTCTGTCTCCATCCCATGGTGCTCCTACCCCTGTCCCCATCCCTGTCCCCATCCCATGGTGCCCCTATCTCTGTCTCCATCCTGTGGTGTCCCCATCCCTGTCCCCATCCCATGGTGCCTCCATCCCTGTCCCCATCCCTGTCCCCATCCCTGTCCCTATCCCATGGTGCCTCCATCCCTGACCTCATGCCTGTCCCCATTCTGTGGTGGCTCCATCCCTGTCCCCATCCCTGTCCCCATCCTGTGGTGCCTCCACCCCTGTCCCCATCCCTGTCCCCATCCTGTGGTGCCCCTATCTCTGTCTCCATCCCATGGTGTCCCCATCCCTGTCCTCATCCCATGGTGCCTCCATCCCTGTCCCCATCCCTGTCCCCATCCCTGTCCCCATCCTTGTCTCCATCCCATGGTGCCTCCATCCCTGTCCCCATCCCTGTCCTCACCCTGTGGTGCCCCTATCTCTGTCTCCATCCCATGGTGTCCCCATCCCTGTCCCCATCCCATGGTGTCCCCATCCCTGTCCCCATCCCTCCCCATCCCCATCCCCGTGCCCACCCCATGCTGCCCCCTCCCCACCCCCGTCCCCGGGGGGTGACACGTACCGGTGCGGACACGCAGGGTGCCGGGTGCCCCGAGGTGCTTCTCCCTCTGGGCCTGGACAAAGAGCTCGAAGGCATGGCCTGGTGCCAGCCCTGTCACCTCGAAGGTGACAGCAGAGCCAGGCAGCTCATAGGTGCTCATCGCCGCTGGCTCATCCTGGGGACAGGGGACACGCCAGGGACACGTTGGGGACAGGGACCTGACCTTGTGCCAGGCCACCATGAGCTTGTCCCAGGGCTGGGGACGTGTTGGGGACAGCTGAGGAGGGACACGCTGGGGACAGCATGGTGAGGACATGTCCTCATCCCTGGGCAGGGGGAGAGTGGCTGCAGCCAGGGATGTGTCGTGCTGGGGACATGCTGGTGACATCAGGGGCCACCACAGTGTCCTGGTCCCTAAGCAGGGAGGTGGCTCCTCCTGGGGCAGGAGACACACTGGGGACACATCCCCATGTCCAAGCTGGGTGGCAGGGGAGTGGTGACAGCTGCCAGTTCATCCTGGGGACAACAACACCCTGGGGACCCCATGGGGGTCCTGAGACAGGCAGGACATGGGTGACACCACCATGGCTCGTCCTGGGGACGAGGACACACCAGAGACATGTCTCCATCCCTGAGTAGCAGGAGGTGACCTGACCTCTGGCTTGCTCTGGGGACAACAGGCACGTTGGGGACACCAGTGAGACACTCTTATGGTGTCCCCCAGAGGGGCAGCAGCAAGTGGCTACAGGTGCCACCTCACCTTGGGGCCACCACACTGGAGCCACCACACTTGGGGTCACCACATTTGGGGTCACCACACTGGGGCCAGCATGGCACAGGGCACCCATCCCACCCCTGTCCCTGTCCCCAGCTCACCAGAGGGACAAGGGCCACCTGGTAGCCATCCACTGGCCCGGGGGGCCGAGGCCAGGCCACACGGAAGGACGTCTGGTTGCGGGTGGCCAGGCGCGGTGTCACTGAGGGGATCTCTGTGGGGACACGGCCCCCATCAGTGGGTGCCACCACTGGGGCACTTGGGGACACCCATGGGATGGGGCTCATGGGATGGGGACACTGTGGGGACACCATGGGATGAGGCACTCATGGGATGGGGACACTGTGGGATGGGGACACCATGGGATGGGGACACCATGGGATGGGGCTCATGGGATGGGGACACTGTGGGGACATCATGGGATGAGGCACTCATGGGATGGGGACACCATGGGATGGGGACACCATGGGGACACCATGGGATGGGGACACCATGGGATGGGGACACCCTGGGGACACCATGGGATGGGGCTCATGGGATGGGGACACTGTGGGGACACCATGAGATGGGGCACCCATGGGATGGGGACACCCTGGGGACACCATGGGATGGGGACACTGTGGGATGGGGACATCATTAGATGGGGCTCATGGGATGGGGATACTGTGGGATGGGGACATCATTAGATGGGGCTCATGGGATGGGGATACTGTGGGGACACCATGGGATGGGGACACTGTGGGATGGGGACACTGTAGGATGAGGCTCATGGGTTGGGATCACCATGGGATGGGGACACCATGGGATGGAGCTCATGTGATGAAGCTCATGGGATGGGGACATCATGGGATGATGCTCATGGGCTGGGGACACTGTGAGGACACATGTGATGGGGCTCATGGGTTGGGATCACCATGGGATGGGGACATCATGAGACAGGGAATCCATGGGCTGGGGACACTGTGGGGACACCATGGGATGGGGCTCATGGGATGGGGCTCAT
Organism: Colius striatus; assembly: GCF_028858725.1. Classification (NCBI taxonomy): domain Eukaryota; kingdom Metazoa; phylum Chordata; class Aves; order Coliiformes; family Coliidae; genus Colius; species Colius striatus. The sequence continues at coordinate 144,726 of NW_026908519.1, read as the reverse complement.
GGGATGGGGACATCATGGGATGATGCTCATGGGAGGGGGACACTAGGATGGGGCTCATGGGTTGGGATCACCATGGGATGGGGACATCATGGGATGGAGCTCATGGGCTGGGGACACCCTAGGGACACCATGGGATGGGGACACTGTGGAATGGGGACATCATTGGATGGGGCTCATGGGATGGGGATACTGCAGGGACACTATGGGATGGGGACACTGTAGGATGGGGACACCATGGGATGATGCTCATGGGCTGGGGACACTGTGAGGACACATGCTCATGGGTTGGGATCACCATGGGATGGGGACATCATGAGACAGGGAATCCATGGGATGGGGACACTGTGGGGACACCATGGGATGGAGCTCATGTGATGGGGCTCATGGGATGGAGACACCATGGGATGGGGCTCATGGGATGGGGACACCCTGGGGACACCATGGGATGGGCTCATGGGATGGGGACACTGTGGGGACACCATGGGATGGGGCTCATGGGATGGGGACACCCTGGGGACACCATGGGATGGGGACACTGTGGGATGGGGACACCATGGGATGATGCTCATGGGATGGGAATAATGTGAGGACACCATGGGATGGGGCTCATGGGCTGGAGACACTGTGAGGACACCAGGGGATACTGGGAGAGCAGTGGGGATACTGGGAGAGCACTGGGGATACTGGGAGGACTGGGGACACTGGGAGAGCACTGGGGACACTGGGAGCACTGGGGACACGGGGGGGGATGTGGGGGACCCCTGGGGACACTTGGGGACACTCAGAGCCCCCCAGGACGTACCGAGGGCGCAGTGGGGGCCGCCCCGGCCCGGGGGGCAGGTTGGGGTGTCACACAGGGGGCCGCTGTAGCCGGGGAAGCAGCGGCAGCGCCCCCCCCGGCACCGGCCCTGGTCACTGCAGCCCCGGGGACAGGGGGGCTCGGGGGGTGCAGCCGAGGGGGGGGCACAGGGGCAGCCCCCAGCCCCGGGGGAGCCACAGAGCTCCCGGGACAGCGTCAGACCTGTGGGGACACGGCGGTGACAGGGACCCCCATAGACCCCCAATGGCCTCACAGACCCCCAGGGACCCCCCATAGACCCGAATGGCCTCACAGACCCCAGGGACCCCCCATGGACCCCCAGTGGCCTCACAGACCCCAGGGACCCCCCATTGACCCCCAATGGCCTCACAGACCCCCAGGGACCCCCCATGGCCCCCCAATGGCCTCACAGACCCCAGGGACCCCCCATGGACCCCCAATGACCACACAGACCCCAGGGACCCCCATGGACTCCCATTGGCCTCACAGACCCCAGGCACCCCCCATTGACCCCCAATGGCCTCACAGACCCCAGGAACCCCCCCATGGACCCCCAATGACCTCACAGACCCTCGGGACCCCCCATGGACCCCCAATGACCTCACAGACCCCAGGGACCCCCCATTGACCCCCAATGGCCTCACAGACCCCAGGGACCCCCCATGGCCCCCCAGTGGCCTCACAGACCCCAGGGACCCCCCCATGGCCCCCCAATGGCCACACAGACCCCCAGGGACCCCCCATGGCCTCCCAATGGCCTCACAGACCCCAGGGACCCCCCATGGACCCCCAATGACCACACAGACCCCAGGGACCCCCATGGACTCCCATTGGCCTCACAGACTCCAGGGACCCCCCATGGACCCCCAATGGCCTCACAGACCCCAGGGACCCCCCATGGACCCCCAAGGGCCTCACAGACCCCAGGGACCCCCATTGACCCCCAATGGCCTCACAGACCCCCAGGGACCCCCCATGGCCTCCCAATGGCCTCACAGACCCCAGGGACCCCCATTGACCCCCAATGGCCTCACAGAGCCCCAGGGACCCCCCCATGGCCCCCCAATGGCCTCACAGACCCCAGGGACCCCCCATGGACCCCCAATGGCCTCACAGACCCCCAGGGACCCCCCATGGACCCCCAAGGGCCTCACAGACCTCAGGGACCCCCATTGACCCCCAATGGCCTCACAGACCCCCAGGGACCCCCCATGGCCTCCCAATGGCCTCACAGACCCCAGGGACCTCCCCCATGGCCCCCCAATGGCCTCACAGACCCCAGGCACCCCCCATAGCCCCCCAAGGGCATCATAGACCCCAGGGACCCCCCATAGCCCCCCAATGGCCTCACGGAGCCCCAGGGACCCCCCATAGCCCCCCAATGGCCTCACAGAGCCCCAGGGACCCCCCCATGGCCCCCCAATGGCCTCACAGACCCCAGGGACCCCCCATGGCCCCCCAATGGCCTCACAGACCCCAGGGACCCCCCATTGACCCCCAATGGCCTCACAGACCCCAGGAACCCCCCCCATGGACCCCCAATGACCTCACAGACCCCCAGGGACCCCCCATTGACCCCCAAGGGCCTCACAGACCCTAGGGATCCCCCATGGACTCCCAATGGCCTCACAGACCCCAGGGACCCCCCATTGACCCCCAATGGCCTCACAGACCCCAGGCACCCCCCATAGACCCCCAATGGCCTCACAGACCCCAGGCACCCCCCATGGCCCCCCAATGGCCTCACAGACCCCAGGCACCCCCCATAGCCCCCCAAGGGCATCATAGACCCCAGGGACCCCCCATAGCCCCCCAATGGCCTCACAGAGCCCCAGGGACCCCCCATAGCCCCCCAATGGCCTCACAGAGCCCCAGGGACCCCCACATGGCCCCCCAATGGCCTCACAGACCCCAGGGACCCCCCATGGACCCCCAATGGCCTCACAGACCCCAGGGACCCCCCATTGACCCCCAATGGCCTCACAGACCCCAGGAACCCCCCATGGACCCCCAATGACCTCACAGACCCTCGGGACCCCCCATGGACCCCCAATGACCTCACAGACCCCAGGGACCCCCCATTGACCCCCAATGGCCTCACAGACCCCAGGGACCCCCCATGGCCCCCCAATGGCCTCACAGACCCCAGGGACCCCCCATGGCCCCCCAGTGGCCTCACAGACCCCAGGGACCCCCCCATGGCCCCCCAATGGCCACACAGACCCCCAGGGACCCCCCATGGCCTCCCAATGGCCTCACAGACCCCAGGGACCCCCCATGGCCTCCCAATGGCCTCACAGACCCCAGGGACCCCCCATGGACCCCCAATGGCCTCACAGACCCCAGGGACCCCTCTTGGACTCCCAATGGCCTCACAGACCCCAGGGACCTTCCATGGCCTCCAATGTCCTCAGAGACCCCAGGGATCCCCCATGGACCCCCAATGGCCTCACAGACCCCAGGGACCCCCCTATTGACCCCCAATGGCCTCACAGACCCCAGGGAACCCCCATTGACCCCCAATGGCCTCACAGACCCCAGGGACCCCTCTTGGACTCCCAATGGCCTCAGAGACCCCCAGGGAAACCCATGGACCCCCAATGGCCTCACAGACCCCAGGGACCCCCCATGGCCTCCAATGGCCTCACAGACCCCAGAGACCCCCCATGCCCCCCCTATGGCCTCACAGACCCCAGGGAACCCCCATAGCCCCCCAATGACCACACAGACCCCAGGGACCCCCCATTGCCCCCCAGTGGACTCACAGATCCCCATGAACCCCCCCCATGGCCCCCCAATGGCCTCACAGACCACAGGGACCCCCCATGGACCCCCAATGGCCTCACAGACCCCAGGACCACCCCCCATAGCCCCCCAATGGCCTCATAGACCCCCCCTAGGACCCCCCATGGCTCCCCCAACGGCCTCATAGACCCCCAAGACCACTCCCATTGCCCCCCAGTGGACTCACAGATCCCCAGGAACCCCCCCATGGCCCCCCAATGGCCTCACAGACCACAGGGACCCCCCATTGACCCCCAATGGCCTCACAGACCACAGGGACCCCCCCATTGACCCCCAATGGCCTCAGAGACCCCCGGGACCCCCCCCATATGGCCCCCCATAATGGCTCCAGAGACCCCCAGGACCCCTCCCTATGACTCCCCCATGTCTGTCATGGCCCCCAGTGTCCCCCCCCCCAGAACCCCCCCACCATGGCCCTCCCAGTGCCTCCCCATATCCCCCCATGTCCCCTGTGTCCCCCCCATATCCCACGTCTCCCCCTCCCTCCTCTCACACCCCCCCACATCCCACCTCCCCCCATGTGTCCCCCCATGTCCCCCCATCCCCCCCCCATCCCCCCCATCCCCCCCTGTCCCCCCGTACCGGTGCCAGCCTGGGGGCCGGCGCTGTCCCCGCACTGGCCCTGCAGCGCCCGCACTTGTCCCCTCCAGCTCCCTCAGCCGGGCCAGGATGGCCACCAGCGCCGCTGCCCCACAGGGAGGGGTCGGGGGGGGCACCGGGGGGGTCCCCATGCCCCCCCCGGGGCAGTGCCAGCGCCAGCAGCAGCAGCGGCAGCCCCGGGGTCATGGTCCTGTGGGGAGAGGACAGAGGGCACTTGGTGGGGACAGTCCTGGGGATGCCCCTGGGGACACAGGGACATCCAGGGGAGACATCCAGGGGGACACACAGACATCGTGGGGGACAGGGGGACAGACCTGGGGACACCCAGGGGACACACAGACATCGTGGGGGACAGGGGGACAGACCTGGGGACACACAGGGGACACACAATGTGGGGGACAGGGGGACACTCGTGGGGACACTCCTGGGGACATGAGGACACTCGTGGGGACGCCCAGGGGACACACAGACATTGTGAGGGACAGGGGGATACTAGTGGGGACACTCCTGGGGACATGAGGACATCCGTGGGGGACACCCAGGGGACATCCAGACATTGTGGGAGACACAGGGACAGACGTGGGGACACACAGGGGACACACAGACAATGTGGGGGACAGGGGGGACACTCGTGGGGACACTCCTGGGGACACGGGGACAGCCCTGGGGGACACCCAGACATCGTGGGGGACAGGAGAACACTCGTGGGGGGACACTTAAGGGGGACATCCAGACATTGTGGGGGACACGGGGACACCCGTGAGGGGCCCTTAAGGGATAGACAGACATCACAGGACACGAAGACGCTTGTAGGGACACCCAGGGGACACATGGACATGGTGGAGGACACGAGGACATTCGTAGGGGACAGCCATGGGGACATGGGGACACCCATGGGGGACACCCAGGGGACACATAGACATGGTGGGAGACACGGGGATACTCGTGGGGACATCCCTGGGGACACGGGGACAGCCCTGGGGACACCCAGACATCGTGGAGGACAGGAGGACACTCATGGGGGACACCCAGGGGACATCCAGACATTGTGGAGACACGAGGACACTCATAGGGGACACTCAGGGGGACATCCAGACATCGTGGGGAAAGGGGGACACCCGTGGGGGACACTTAAGGGACACACAGACATCGTGGGGGACACGAGGACACTAGTGGGGACAGTCCTGGGGACATGGAGACACCCGTGGAAACACCCAGGGGACACACAGACATCACAGGGGACATGAGGATACTCGTGGGGACACTCCTGGGGACATGAGGACACTCGTGGGGGACGCCCAGGGGACACACAGACATTGTGAGGGACAGGGGGATACTAGTGGGGACACTCCTGGGGACATGAGGACATCCGTGGGGGACACCCAGGGGACATCCAGACATTGTGGGAGACACGAGGACACTCATAGGGGACACTCAGGGGGACATCCAGACATCGTGGGGAAAGGGGGACACCCGTGGGGGGACACTTAAGGGACACACAGACATCGTGGGGGACACGAGGACACTAGTGGGGACAGTCCTGGGGACATGGAGACACCCGTGGGAAAACACCCAGGGGACACACAGACATTGTGGGGGACACAGGGGACACTCGTGGGGACAGTCCTGGGGACATGGGGACACCCGTGGGGGACACCCCAGGGGACACACAGACATCACAGGGGACATGAGGACACTCGTGGGGACGCCCAGGGGGACACACAGACATTGTGGGGGACAGGGGGGACACTCGTGGGGACATCCCTCGGGGACATGAGGGACATCCGTGGGGGACACCCAGGGGACATCCAGACATTGTGGGGGACACGGGGACAGACCTGGGGGACACCCAGGGGGACACACAGACAACGTGGGGGACAGGGGGGACACTCGTGGGGGGCACTTAAGGGGACACACAGACATCACAGGGGACAAGGGGATATTCGTGGAGACATCACTGGGGACACTGGGACAGCACTAGGGACACACAGACATTGTGGGGGACACGAGGACACTCGTGGGGACACTCCTGGGGACATGAGGACACTCGTGGGGGACACCCAGGGGACATCCAGGCATTGTGGGGGACACAGGGACAGACGTGGGGACACACAGGGGACACACAGACAATGTGGGGGACATGGGGACAGACCTGGGGACACCCAGGGGACACACAGACATCGTGGGGGGACATGGGGACACTCGTGGGGGACACTTAAGGGACACACAGACATCACAGGGGACACAGGGACACCCAGGGGAGACATCCAGGGGACACACAGACATCGTGGGGGACATGGGGACAGACCTGGGGACACCCAGGGGACACACAGACATCACAGGGGACACGGGGACACCCACGGGAGGCAACTGAGGGACAGACAGATGTGGTGGGGGACATGGTGACACCCGTGGGGACACCCAGGGGAGACACAGACACTGACCCACTGCAGCCACCATCTGCCCCCATGTGGCCCTGGCACCAGTGTGCCCAGTAACACCAGTCACCCCCCACCAGTAACCCCCCCAGTTCTCACTGACTGCAGGAGCTTCTTCCTCCCAGTAACCCCCAGTAGCTCCCAGTAACCCCACTGTCCAACAACCCCAGCAGTAACATCTCCAGTAACACCAGTAACAGCCTGTCTCCAGTCACACCAGTAACACCAGTAACACCAGTCATCTGCAGCAACACCAGACAGACCCCAGTTCCTCCTCCAGTAACTCCCAGTTCCCCCTCCAGTAACTCCCAGTTCTCACTGACTGCAGGAGCTTTATCATCCCCCCCTCCAGTCCCCAGTGATGCCCCAGTAACTCCCAGTAGCTCCATTTGCCAGCAGCTCCAGTAACACCAGTAACTCCAGTAACGTCAGCAAGTGCAGCACCAGCAGCTCCAGTAACACCAGTAACTCCAGCGCCAGCAGCACCAGTAACACCAGCACCAGCAGCTCCAGCAACACCAGTAACTCCAGTCACTTCCAGTAACACCAGCAGCTCCAGGGACGCCAGGAACAGCAGCTCCAGCAAGCCCAGTAACACCAGTAACTCCAGTAACACCAGCTACAGCAGCACCAGTAACTCCAGTAACACCAGCTACAGCAGCTCCAGTCACACCAGTAACTCCAGTAACACCAGCTACAGCAGCACCAGTAACCCCAGTAACTCCAGTAACTCCAGTAACACCAGCTACAGCAGCACCAGTAACTCCAGTAACCCCAGTAACACCAGCAAGAGCAGCTCCAGCAACACCAGTAACTCCAGTAACCCCAGTAAACACGAGCTACAGCAGCACCAGTAACTCCAGTAACTCCAGTAACACCAGCAAGAGCAGCTCCAGTCACACCAGTAACTCCAGTAACACCAGCAAGAGCAGCTCCAGCAACACCAGTAACACCAGTAAACACCAGCTACAGCAACACCAGTAACTCCAGCCACACCAGTCACCTCCAAGCAGCTCCAGCAGCTCCAGTCACACCAGTAACTCCAGTAAGGCCAGCAACAGCAGCCCCAGTAAGCCCAGTGCGCCCAGTACCTCCCGTCACCTGCAGCCGCACCAGCGCTCCCCGCGCTCCCCAGCGCTCCCAGCGCTCCCAGTGCTCCCAGTGCTCCCAGTCCCGCCCGTGGCGCTCAGCCCGAGGCTCCGCTGCGGGGCGGGGCGGGGGGAGGAGCCACATCCCACGCACCCCCCCACCCCCCCCAACATCTCCCCGCCGCGGGACCCCCAAGTGCTGCCCCACAGACGCCCCCAGAGGGGACGGGGCGCCCCCTGCCCCACAGCGCCCCATAGAGACCCTGCCCCATAGGGACCCTGCCCTATAGGGACCCTGCCCACAGCGCCCCATAGGGACCCTGCCCCATAGGGAACCTGCCCCACAGCGCCCCATAGGGAACCTGCCCCATAGGGACCCTGCCCCACAGCGCCCCATAGGGACCCTGCCCCATAGGGAACCTGCCCCATAGGGACCCTGCCCCACAGCGCCCCATAGGGAACCTGCCCCATAGGGAACCTGCCCCACAGCGCCCCATAGGGAACCTGCCCCCCTGTCCCATAGACAACCTGCCCCATAGAGACCCTGCCCCACAGCGCCCCATAGACAACCTGCCCCATAGGGAACCTGCCCCACAGCGCCCCATAGGGAACCTGCCCCATAGGGAACCTGCCCCCCCTGCCCCATAGACAACCTGCCCCATAGAGAACCTGCCCCATAGAGAACCTGCCCCACAGCCCCCCCATAGACAACCTGTTCCCCTGCCCCATAGAGAACCTGCCCCATAGGGAACCTGCCCCATAGGGAACCTGCCCCACAGCGCCCCATAGGGAACCTGCCCCATAGGGACCCTGCCCCACAGCCCCCCCATAGACAACATATCCCCCTGCCCCATAGGGAACCTGCCCCACAGCCCCCATAGGGAACCTGACCCCCCCCTGCCCCATAGGGAACCTGCCCCACAGCCCCCATAGGGAACCTGACCCCCCCTGCCCCACAGCCCCCCATAGGGAACCTGTCCCCCTGCCCCACAGTCCCCCACAGAGAACCTGCCCCCCTGCCCCATAGGGAACCTGCCCCACAGCCCCCCACAGAGAACCTGCCCCCCTGCCCCACAGCCCCCCATAGAGAACCTACACCCCTGCCCCATAGGGAACCTGCCCCACAGCCCCCCATAGGGAACCTGTCCCCCTGCCCCACAGCCCCCCATAGAGAACCTGCCCCACAGCCCCCCATAGGGAACCTGTCCCCCTGCCCCACAGCCCCCCATAGAGAACCTGCCCCACAGTCCCCCATAGGGAACCTGTCCCCCTGCCCCACAGCCCCCCATAGAGAACCTGCCCCACAGTCCCCCATAGGGAACCTGTCCCCCTGCCCCCACAGCCCCCCACAGAGAACCTGCCCCCCTGCCCCATAGGGAACCTGCCCCACAGCCCCCCACAGAGAACCTGCCCCCCCTGCCCCACAGCCCCCCATAGAGAACCTACACCCCTGCCCCATAGGGAACCTGCCCCACAGCCCCCCATAGGGAACCTGTCCCCCTGCCCCACAGCCCCCCATAGAGAACCTGCCCCACAGTCCCCCATAGGGAACCTGTCCCCCTGCCCCACAGCCCCCCACAGAGAACCTGCCCCCCTGCCCCACAGAGAACCTGCCCCCCTGCCCCACAGCCCCCCCATAGGGAACCTACTCCACAGCCCCTCATAGGCAACCTGCCCCCCACCCCACACCCCCCCATAAGGGACTCCCCCCCCATCCTCCCCGCCCCACAGCTCCCCATAACCGCTCGGATCCCCCCCCCCACACCCCCCCATAAGGGATTCGCCCCCCATCCTGGCCCCCCCCCCCCCGGGGCCGTGGTTCGCCCGGGCTCCCCCCGCCCGTGTTTACGGCGCCGCGGTCGCCGCAGCAACCAAACAGCTGGGAGGGGCGGCCAGATGTGGCAGCGGCTGCCAGCGCGGGAGAGGCCGCCGGCCGCACCAGTGACACCAGTAACGGCGCCGCTGCAGCCCACCAGTGACACCAGTAACGGCACTGCTGCAGGGGCTGCAGCTGCACCAGTGACACCAGTAACGGCGCCGCTGCAGCCACCAGTGACACCAGTAACGGCACCGCTGCAGGGGCTGCAGCTGCACCAGTGACACCAGTAACGGCAGTGATGCAGCCACCAGTGACACAGTAACGGCAGTGATGCAGCCACCAGTGACACCAGTAATGGCACTGGTGCAGGGGCTGCAGCCACACCAGTGACACCAGTAACGGCAGTGATGCAGCCACCAGTGACACCAGTAATGGCAGTGATGCAGCCACCAGTGACACCAGTAACGGCACCAATGCAGCCACCAGTGACACCAGCAACGGCACCGATGCAGCCACCAGTGACACCAGTAACGGCAGTGCTGCAGCCACCAGTGACACCAGTAACGGCACTGCTGCAGCCACCAGTGACACCAGTAACGGCACCAATGCAGCCACCAGTGACACCAGCAACGGCACCGATGCAGCCACCAGTGACACCAGTAACGGCGCTGCTGCAGCCACCAGTGACACCAGTAACGGCACTGCTGCAGCCACCAGTGACACCAGTAATGGCAGTGATGCAGCCACCAGTGACACCAGTAACGGCACTGCTGCAGCCACCAGTGACACCAGTAATGGCAGTGATGCAGCCACCAGTGACACCAGTAATGGCACTGGTTGCAGGGGGCTGCAGCCACACCAGTGACACCAGTAACGGCACCGCTGCAGCCACCAGTGACACCAGTAATGGCAGTGATGCAGCCACCAGTGACACCAGTAACGGCACCAATGCAGCCACCAGTGACACCAGCAACGGCACCGATGCAGCCACCAGTGACACCAGTAACGGCAGTGCTGCAGCCACCAGTGACACCAGTAACGGCAGTGCTGCAGCCACCAGTGACACCAGTAACGGCACCAATGCAGCCACCAGTGACACCAGCAACGGCACCGATGCAGCCACCAGTGACACCAGTAACGGCGCTGCTGCAGCCACCAGTGACACCAGTAATGGCAGTGATGCAGCCACCAGTGACACCAGTAACGGCACCAATGCAGCCACCAGTGACACCAGCAACGGCACCGATGCAGCCACCAGTGACACCAGTAATGGCAGTGATGCAGCCACCAGTGACACCAGTAACGGCACCGCTGCAGCCACCAGTGACACCAGTAACGGCACCGATGCAGCCACCAGTGACACCAGTAACGGCGCCGCTGCAGCCACCAGTGACACCAGTAACGGCACTGCTGCAGCCACCAGTGACACCAGTAACAGCAGTGATGCAGCCACCAGTGACACCAGTAACGGCACCGATGCAGCCACCAGTGACACCAGTAACAGCAGTGCTGCAGCCACCAGTGACACCAGTAACGGCAGTGATGCAGGGGCTGCAGCCGCACCAGTGACACCAGTAACGGCGCCGCTGCAGCCACCAGTGACACCAGTAACGGCAGTGATGCAGCCACCAGTGACAACAGTAATGGCACTGATGCAGGGGCTGCAGCCGCACCAGTGACACCAGTAACGGCACCAATGCAGCCACCAGTTGCACCAGTAACGGCACTGCTGCAGGGGCTGCAGGGACACCAGTGACACCTGCTCCACAGCTCCCAGTAACCCCAGTGCCACCTGTCCCATAGCTCCCAGTACTCCCAGTGACACCAGTACCACCTGCCCCACGGCTCCCAGTGCTCCCACTAACCCCAGTGCCACCTGCTCCACAGCTCCCAGTAACCCCAGTGCCACCTGCCCTATGGCTCCCAGTGCTCCCAGTAACCCCAGTGCCACCTGCCCTATGGCTCCCAGTGCTCCCAGTAACCCCAGTACCACCTGCCCTATGGCTCCCAGTGCTCCCAGTAACCCCAGTGTCACCTGCCCCACAGCTCCCAGTAACTTCAGTGCCACCTGCCCCAAGCCTTCCAGTGCTCCCACTAACCCCAGTGCCACCTGCTCCACAGCTCCCAGTGCTCCCAGTAACCCCAGTGCCACCTGCCCTATGGCTCCCAGTGCTCCCAGTAACCCCAGTGCCACCTGCCCTATGGCTCCCAGTAACTCCAGTGCCACCTGCCCCGTGGCTCCCAGTGCTCCCGGTAACCCCGGTGCCACCTGCCCCACAGCTCCCAGTGCTCCCAGTGACACCAGTACCACCTGCCCCAAGGCTCCCAGTGCTCCCACTAACCCCAGTGCCACCTGCTCCACAGCTCCCAGTGCTCCCAGTAACCCCAGTGCCACCTGCCTCATGGCTCCCAGTAACCCCAGTACCACCTGCCCTACGGCTCCCAGTGCTCCCAGTAACCCCAGTGCCACCAGCCCCGTGGCTCCCAGTGCTCCCACCTATGGCTCCCAGTGCTCCCAGTGACACCAGTACCACCTGCCCCACAGCTCCCAGTGCTCCCAGTAACCGCAGAGCCACCTGCCCCACAGCTCCCAGTGCTCCCAGTGACCCCAGTGCCACCTGCTCCACAGCTCCCAGTGCTCCCAGTAACCCCAGTGCCACCTGCCCCGTGGCTCCCAGTAACCTCAGTGCCACCTGCCCCATAGCTCCCAGTGCTCCCAGTGCTCCCAGTGCCACCTGCCCCGTGGCTCCCAGTGCTCCCAGTGCTCCCAGTGCCACCTGCCCCGTGGCTCCCAGTGCTCCCAGTGCTCCCAGTGCCACCTGCCCCGTGGCTCCCAGTGCTCCCAGTGCTCCCAGTGCCACCTGCCCCATAGCTCCCAGTGCTCCCAGTGCTCCCAGTGCCACCTGCCCCGTGGCTCCCAGTGCTCCCAGTGCTCCCAGTGCCACCTGCCCCATAGCTCCCAGTGCTCCCAGTGCTCCCAGTGCCACCTGCCCCGTGGCTCCCAGTGCTCCCAGTGCTCCCAGTGCCACCTGCCCCATAGCTCCCAGTGCTCCCAGTGCTCCCAGTGCCACCTGCCCCGTGGCTCCCAGTGCTCCCAGTGCCACCTGCCCCGTGTTTCCCAGTGCTCCCAGTAACCCCGGTGCCACCTGCCCCGTGGCTCCCAGTGCTCCCAGTGTCACGGGTGGGTCAGTGACTCAGCCCCCGCCCCCGCTGTTGTTGTTGTTGCAGCACAGGGCTGGGGGGGGCGCGCGGGACCCACTCGTGGGGGGGTGGGGGGGGGGCACGTGGCCCCGGCACGAGGGCGGGGGGGGGGCGGGGGGGGGCCCGTGCGGGGGTCCCGTGGGGCCGGGGGGGGGGGGGGGGAGGGGAGCAGGAGCTGGCGAGAGCCCGCGGTGCGCTCATGGGCGGGAGCGGCTGCAGGGGGGGGGCTGGGGGGCACGTGTGGGGCTGGGGGGGCGTTTGGGGGTTCGGGGGGCACGTAGGGGGCACGTGTGGGGCTGGGGGGGCGTTTGGGGGTTCGGGGGGCACGTAGGGGGCACGTGTGGGGCTGGGGGGGCACGTGTGGGGGGTGGGGCACATGTGGGGCTGGGGGGCACATGTGGAGTTGGGGGGGAATGAGTGGGGTTGGGGGGGCACGAGTGGGGCTGGGGGGCGTTTGGGGGTTCGAGGGGCACGTAGGGGGCACGTGTGGGGCTGGGGGGCACGTGTGGGGTTGGGGGGGCACGAGTGGGGCTGGGGGGGCATGTGTGGGGCTGGGGGGGCGTTTGGGGGTTCGGGGGCACGTAGGGGGCACGTGTGGGGCTGGGGGGCACGTGTGGGGTTGGGGGGCACGAGTGGGGCTGGGGGGCACGTGTGGAGTTGGGGGGCGTATATGGGGCTGGGAGGGCACGTGTGGGGCTGGGGGGGCACGTGTGGGGCTGGGGGGGCACGTGTGGGGCTGGGGGGGCGTTTGGGGGTTGGGGGGCACTTAGGGGGCACGTGTGGGGCTGGGGGCCATGTGTAGAGTTGGGGGGCACGTGTGGGGCTGGGGGGCACGTGTGGAGTTGGGGGCCACGTGTGGGGCTGGGGGGCACGTGTGGGGCTGGGGGGCACGAGTGGGGCTGGGGGGCACGAGTGGGGCTAGGGGGGCGTTTGGGGGTTCAGGGGGCACATAGGGGGCACGAGTGGGGCTGGGGGGGCACGTGTGGGGCTGGGGGGACCCGTGTGGGGCTGGGGGAGCGTTTGGGGGTTGGGGGGGCACTTAGGGGGCACGTGTGGGGCTGGGGGCACGTGTAGAGTTGGGGGGCACGTGTGGGGCTGGGGGAGCATTTGGGGGTTCAGGGGGCACATAGGGGGCACATGTGGAGATGGGGGCCACATGTAGAGTTGGAGGGCACGTGTGGGGCTGGGGGGGCACTTGGGGGTTGTTGATGGCACCTGTGGGGCAGGGACAGTGTGTGGGGCAGCTGTGGGGCAGCATGTGGGTCAGGGGCAGCATTTGGGGCAGCTGTGGGGCAGCTGTGGGGCAGGGGCAGTGTGTGGGGCAGCTGTGGGGCAGCTGTGGGGCAGGGGCAGTGTGTGGGGCAGTGTGTGGGGCAGCTGTGGGGCAGGGGCAGTGTGTGGGGCAGCTGTGGGGCAGCTGTGGGGCAGGGGCAGTGTGTGGGGCAGTGTGTGGGGCAGTGTGGGGCAGGGGCAGTGTGTGGGGCAGTGTGTGGGGCAGCTGTGGGGCAGGGGCAGTGTGTGGGGCAGTGTGTGGGGCAGCTGTGGGGCAGGGGCAGTGTGTGGGGCAGTGTGGGGCAGGGGCAGTGTGTGGGGCAGTGTGGGGGGTGGCTCTGGCCGGCCCCACGGCTGCTCCTGCCAAGGAATTCGCTCGGGCTCCGGCAGCCGCATGAGGTAACGCTGGGGGGGGCGGGGGGGGGTCCCCAGGCGCCGGGGGGAGGGGGGATGACGCAGAGCCGGGGGGGGGGTCACTGAGGGGTCACTCGGGCTCCCCTCGGCCCCACAGCCCGTGGCTGATACCCCCCTAAAATAGGGGGCAGGGACCCCCAGAACAGGGGCTCAGGGACCCCAAAGTAGGGGGAAGAGACCCCCAGAACCCCCAAAACAGGGGGCAGAGACCCCCAGAACAGGGGCTCAGGGACCCCCCAAAATAGGGGGAAGAGACTCCCAGAACCCCCAAAACAGGGGACAGAGACCCTCAGAACAGGGGCTCAGGGACCCCCCAAAATAGGGGGAAGAGACTCCCAGAACCCCCAAAATAGGGGGCAGAGACCCCCAGAACAGGGGCTCAGGGACCCCCCAAAATAGGGGGCAGAGACCCCCAGAACAGGGGCTCAGGGACCCCCAAAATAGGGGGCAGGGACCCCCGAAACAGGGAGTCAGGGACCCTCCAAAGTAGGGGGCAGGGACCCCCAGAACAGGGGCTCTGAACCCCCCAAAATAGGGGGCACAGACCCCCAGAACAGGGGCTCAGGAACCCCAAAAATAGGCTGAAGAGACGCCCAGAAGAGGGGCTCTGAACCCCCCAAAATAGGGGGCAGGGACCCCCAGAACAGGGGCTCTGAACCCCAAAAATAGGGGGCAGGGACCCCCAGAACAGGGGCTCAGGACGCCCCAAAATAGGGGGCAGAGACCCCCAGAACAGGGGCTCAGGGACCCCCAAAATACGGGGCAGAGACCCCCAGAACAGGGGCTCAGGAATCCCCAAAATAGGGGGCAGGGACCCCCAGAACAGGGGCTCAGAACCCCCCAAAATAGGGGGCAGGGACCCCCAGAACAGGGGCTCAGGAATCCCCAAAATAGGGGGCAGGGACCCCCAGAACAGGGGCTCAGGGACCCCCAAAACAAGGGGCAGAGACCCCCAGAACAGGGGCTCAGGGATCCCCCAATTTAGGGGGCAGAGACCCCCAGAACAGGGGCTCTGAACCCCCCAAAATAGGGGGCAGAGACCCCAGAACAGGGGCCTAGGGACCCCCAAAAATAGGGGGCAGAGACCCTCAAAACAGGGGCTCAAGGACGCCCCAAAATAGGGGGCAGAGACCCCCAGAACAGGGGCTCAGGAATCCCCCAAAATAGGGGGCAGGGACCCCCAGAACAGGGACTCAGGAATCCCCCAAAATAGGGGGCAGGGACCCCCAGAACAGGGGCTCAGGGACCCCCAAAATAGGGGGCAGGGACCCCCAGAACAGGGGCTCAGGGACCCCCAAAACAAGGGGCAGAGACCCCCAGAACAGGGGCTCAGGGATCCCCCAATTTAGGGGGCAGAGACCCCCAGAACAGGGGCTCTGAACCCCCCAAAATAGGGGGCAGAGACCCCAGAACAGGGGCCTAGGGACCCCCAAAAATAGGGGGCAGAGACCCTCAAAACAGGGGCTCAAGGACGCCCCAAAATAGGGGGCAGAGACCCCCAGAACAGGGACTCAGGAATCCCCCAAAATAGGGGGCAGGGACCCCCAGAACAGGGGCTCAGGAATCCCCCAAAATAGGGGGCAGGGACCCCCAGAACAGGGACTCAGGGACACCCCAAAGTAGGGGGCAGAGACCCCCAGAACAGGGGCTCAGGGACCCCCAAAACAAGGGGCAGAGACCCCCAGAACAGGGGCTCAGGGATCCCCCAATTTAGGGGGCAGAGACCCCCAGAACAGGGGCCTAGGGACCCCCAAAAATAGGGGGCAGAGACCCTCAAAACAGGGGCTCAGGACGCCCCAAAATAGAGGGCAGAGACCCCCAGAACAGGGGCTCAGGGACCCCCAAAATAGGGGGCAGGGACCCCTAGAACAGGGGCTCTGAACCCCCCAAAATAGGGGGCAGGGACCCCTAAAACAGGGACTCAGGAACCCCCAAAATAGGGAGCAGAGACCCCCAGAACAGGGGCTCAGGAACTCCCCAAAATAGGGGACAGGGACCCCCAGAACAGGGGCTCAGGAATCCCCCAAAATAGGGGACAGGGACCCCCAGAACAGGGGCTCAGGAACCCCCCAAAGTAGGGGGCAGGGACCCCTGAAACAGGGGGTCAGGGACCTCCAAAGTAGGGGGCAGAGACCCCCAGAACAGGGGCTCAGGGACCCCCAAAATAGGGGGCAGGGACCCCCAGAACAGGGGCTCAGGAACCCCAAAAATATGCTGAAGAGACGCCCAGAAGAGGGGCTCAGGGACCCCCCAAAATAGGGGGCAGAGACCCCCAAAACAGGGGCTCAGGGACCCCCCAAAGCCCCGAGCTCCCTCCGTCTCCTCTTTTCCCGTCCTCCCTGTCCCAGCTCCTGTGTCCCCCCTTATCCCTCTGTGTCTCCTTTTGTGTCCCCCCTCCCACCTCCCGTGTCCCCTCTCACCCCCCCGTGTCCCTGATGTCTCCCTTTATCCCTCCCGTATCCCCCCCATGTCCCCCCTTATCCCCCTGTGTCCCCCACTGTGTTCCCCTTTATCCCCCATGAGCCCCCCCATGTCTCACCTTATCCTCCCCTTATCCCCCCCTTATCCCCCCATGTCCCCCCATCCCGTGTCTCCCCTTATCCCCCCATGTCCCCCAGTGTCCTCACTATACCCCCCATGTCCCCCCTTATCCCCCCATGTCCCTCCACCCCATGTCTCCCCACTATACCCCCCCATATCCCCCCTTATCCTCCTCCTTCCCCCTCCTTGTCCCTCCATGTCCCCCCATCCTGCTCCCCCATGTCCCCCCTTATCCCCCTGTGTCCCCCACTGTGTTCCCCTTTATCCCCCGTGAGCCCCCCCATGTCTCACCTTATCCTCCCCTTATCCTCCCCTTATCCCCCCATGTCCCCCCATCCCGTGTCTCCCCTTATCCTCCATGTCCCCCAGTGTCCCCACTATACCCCCCATGTCCCCCCTTATCCCCCTGTGTCCCCCACTGTGTTCCCCTTTATCCCCCATGAGCCCCTCCATGTCCCCCCTTATCCTCCCCTTATCCCCCCCGTGTCCCTCCATGTCCCCCATCCTGCTCCCCCATGTGCCCCCTTATCCCCCCATGTCCCCCCTTATCCCCCATGTCCCCCCACCCCATGTTCCCCAGTATCCCCACTATACTCCCCCATATCCCCCCTGATCCTCCTCCTTCCCCCCCCTTGTCCCTCCATGTCCCCCCCAGTGTCTCCCCATCCCACCTCCTTGTGTCCCCCTCCTCCATCCCCACTTCCATGGTTCCCCCACCATATTCTCTCTTTCCCCCCCTCCTCTCCCCATTCACCCCTCCTTTCCCCCTCCCATGTCCCCCCCCTCATCTTCCCCTCCTGTACCCCCCATGTCCCTTTCTTTCCCCCTCTCGGGCTGAACCAATTGGCTCCCTCCACGATCACTTCTGAAGAGGCAACAGCCAGCAGAGGTCTCTTCCTTCTTTTCTGGGGGGTGGTGGAAGGGGTGGGATGAGAGAGAGAAGCAGAGCCCAAGGTGGGTGAGGGGAGAGAGGAGGAGGTGTGCTGGAGCAGAGACCCCCCTGCTCCCTGTGGGGAGATGACAGCCTGTCCCCCAGCAAGCTCTGCAGAGGAGTGGTGACCAGTATGGACCAGTTCGGACCAGTTCAGACCAGTGCGGACCAGTATGGACCAGTGTGGACCAGTGCGGACCAGTATGGACCAGTACGGACCAGTGTGGACCAGTATGGACCAGTGAGGACCAGTATGGATCAGTGCGGACCAGTTCGGACAAGTATGGACCAGTATGGACCAGTGCAGACCAGTGCAGACCAGTTCGGACCATTATGGACCAGTACAGACAAGTACGGACCAGTACGGATCAGTTCGGACCAGTGCGGACCAGTATGGACCAGTACGGACAAGTTCGGACCAGTGCAGACCAGTATGGACCAGTTCGGACCAGTACGGACCAGTGCGGACCAGTACGGACCAGTGCAGACCAGTACGGACCAGTTTAGACCAGTGCGGACCAGTATGGACCATTACGGACCAGTGCAGACCAGTTCGGACAAGTATGGACCAGTGTGGACCAGTACGGACCAGTGCGGACCACTGCAGACCAGTACGAACCAGTTCGGACCAGTTCGGACCAGTACGGACCAGTGTGGAGCAGTGCAGATCAGTATGGACCAGTATGGACCAGTACGAACCAGTTTGCACCAGTTCAGACCAGTATGGACCACTTCGGACCAGTAAGGACCAGTTCGGACAAGTATGGACCAGTGCAGACCAGTGCAGACCAGTACAGACCAGTGCAGACCAGTTCGGACCAGTATGGACCAGTGCGGACCAGTATCGACCATTGCGGACCAGTACAATGACATCCCATTCACTCCCAGTTGCTACAAGTGTGGTCCCAGTCACTCCCAGTTGCCCCCAGTGATATCCCACTCACTCCCAGCTGCCCCCAGTGCCATCCCAGTCACTCCCAGTTGCCCCCAGTCACTCCCAGCTGCCCCCAGTGCCATCCCAGTCACTCCCAGTTGCCACCAGTGACATCCCAGTCACTCCCAGTTGCCCTCCGTGAGGTCCCAGTCACTCCCAGTTGCCCCCAGTGATATCCCACTCACTCCCAGCTGCCCCCAGTGCCATCCCAGTCACTCCCAGTTGCCCCCAGTGCCACCCCAGTCACTCCCAGTGCCATCCCAGTCACTCCCAGCTGCCCCCAGTGCCATCCCAGTCACTCCCAGTTGCCCCAGTGCAGCTCACCTCAACTCTGGGCTGTCCCCATCAACTCATATCCCCTTCCCCAGCTCCTCCTGTCCCTCACCCTCCATCCCTGTGTGCCCATCCCCTCTCCCACTCTCCCCATCCCAGTTCCATGTGTCCCCATCCCTTTGTGCCCCCATCCCCAGCTCCTCCTGTCCCTCACCCTCCCTCCCCTTGTCCCCATCCCATCCCATCCCATCCCATCCCATCCCATCCCATCCCACATGTCCCCATCAACTCATATCCCCATCCCCAGCTCCTCCTGTCCCTCACCCTCCCTCCCCCTGTCCTCATCCCCTCTCCCACTCTCCCCATCCCATCCCATCCCACGTGTCCCCATCAACTCATATCCCCATCCTCAGCTCCTCCTGTCCCTCACCCTCCATTCCCTTGTCCCCATCCCATCCCATCCCATCCCATCCCATCCCATCCCATCCCATCCCATCCCATCCCACATGTCCCCATCAACTCATATCCCCTTCCCCAGCTCCTCCTGTCCCTCACCCTCCCTCCCCTTGTCCCCATCCCCTCTCCCATCTCCCCATCCCATCCCATCCCATCCCATCCCATCCCATCCCACATGTCCCCATCAACTCATATCCCCTTCCCCAGCTCCTCCTGTCCCTCACCCTCCCTCCCCTTGTCCCCATCCCCTCTCCCATCTCCCCATCCCATCCCATCCCATCCCATCCCATCCCATCCCACATGTCCCCATCAACCCATATCCCCTTCCCCAGCTCCTCCTGTCCCTCACCCTCCCTCCCCTTGTCCCCATCCCCTCTCCCACTCTCCCCATCCCATCCCATCCCATCCCATCCCATCCCATCCCATCCCATCCCACATGTCCCCATCAACTCATATCCCCTTCCCCAGCTCCTCCTGTCCCTCACCCTCCCTCCCCGTGTCCCCATCCCCTCTCCCACTCTCCCCATCCCATCCCATCCCATCCCATCCCATCCCATCCCATCCCACGTGTCCCCATCAACTCATATCCCCATCCTCAGCTCCTCCTGTCCCTCACCCTCCATTCCCTTGTCCCCATCCCATCCCATCCCATCCCATCCCATCCCATCCCATCCCATCCCATCCCACATGTCCCCATCAACTCATATCCCCTTCCCCAGCTCCTCCTGTCCCTCACCCTCCCTCCCCTTGTCCCCATCCCCTCTCCCACTCTCCCCATCCCATCCCATCCCATCCCATCCCATCCCATCCCATCCCATCCCACATGTCCCCATCAACCCATATCCCCATCCCCAGCTCCTCCTGTCCCTCACCCTCCATCCCCTTGTCCCCATCCCCTCTCCCACTCTCCCCATCCCATCCCATCTCATCCCACTCTCCCCATCCCATCCCATCCCATCCCATCCCATCCCATCCCATCCCATCCCACGTGTCCCCATCAACTCATATCCCCATCCTCAGCTCCTCCTGTCCCTCACCCTCCCTCCCCTTGTCCCCATCCCATCCCATCCCATCCCATCCCATCCCATCCCATCCCATCCCATCCCACATGTCCCCATCAACTCATATCCCCATCCCCAGCTCCTCCTGTCCCTCACCCTCCATCCCCGTGTCCCCATCCCCTGCTGTGTCCCCTTGTCCCCTGCCCTGCAGCAGCTTCCAGTAGCGGCTGCTGGGTCTCAGGAGCTCCCCAGGGGAGTCCAGCTGGTGCAGCCGTCCCCCTTCCAGCACAGCCACCCTCTGTGCCCGCATGGCCAGGGCCACCTGGCCCGTCACCAGCAGCACCGTGCGCCCGGCCCCAAACAGCTCCTGCTCCACCTGCATGGGGGTGACAGCGTCAGTGGGGACCCCTGGGGTGGGGACACAGGGGTTGGGGACCAAAGGGGGATCCAGGGGCTGTGGGGGAGCTGAGAGCATGAGGAGATGGGAAGGAGGGACCAGGGAGACATGGGAAGGAGGGGGGCACATGGGGACCAGGGACCCAGGGGATATGAGCAGTGGGGATCCAGGGGACATGAAGCCCAAGGTGACAAGAGGACAGAGAGACCCAAGGGACAAGGGTGGACCCCTGTGACAGGAAAGAGACCCAGGGCTGGGGACCAGCCAGACCCAGGGGGTTTTGGGCCTGGGGATGAACGGGGGGGCACAGAGAGCAGGGGACAGCACAGGAGAGGAGCCAGGGGTCTGCTGGGCCAGGGGACCAAGGGACATGGAGACCAGGGAGCCACAGGGAGCAGGGATCCAGGGGAACCCCCTCCGAGACCAAGAGGGGACCAGAGGACATGAGCACCAGAGGCTTGAGGAGAGGGGATTGAGGGGGACCCCCCAACAAGATGAGAGGGGCTGCTGGGAGAGGGACCCAGGGCACACCAGAAAGGGGGACACAGGAGGGGGTCCAAGGGGACAGAGGTGCCACCTCTCACCTGTGCCCTGCTCTTGGCATCTAGAGCGCTGGTGGGCTCATCGAGGACGAGGATCTGGGGGTCCCTGAGCAGAGCCCGAGCGATGGCCACCCCCTGCCGCTGTCCCCCGGAGAGCTGCCCCCCCCAGCTCACCCACCTCTGAGCGAGACAGGGCTCAGGGGAGGGGGTGTGTGAGGGGGACACACGTGGGGACAGCAAAGGGGACACATGTGGTACCTGTGTCGTAGGCACGGGGCAGGCTGGCGATGAAGCCGTGGGCACCAGCACGGCGAGCGGCCGCCGCCACCTGCGCCCGGCTCCACGGCCTCGGCCCGTAGGAGATGTTGGAGTGGAGGGAGCGGGAGAAGAGCCTGGGCTCCTGGGGCACAGCGGCCACCTGCACGGAGGGGACAGCTGGGGACATGGTGGGGATGGGGCTGGGACGGGGGATGGAGCTGGGATGGGGCAGGGGGGGCATCAGGGATGGGTTGGGGACAGATGGGGAGGTGTTGGGGATGTGGCTGGGGATGTGACAAGGATGTGAGAGGGACAGGGCTGGGGAGGGTTTGGGGACAGGTTGGGGACAGATGGGGAGGTGTTGGGGACATGGTGGGGACATGGGGGGGATGAGGTGGGGATGTGACAAGGATGTGATGAGGATGTGACAGGGACAGGGCTGGGGAGGCTTTGGGGACAGGTTGGGGACAGATGGGGAGGTGCTGGGGATATGGCAGGGATGTGATGGGGACATGGTGGGGCATGAATTAGGGATGTGACAAGGATGTGGCAGGGACAGGGCTTGGGGGGCATCAGGGACAGGTTGGGGACAGATGGGGAGGTTCTGGGGACATGGCAGTGATGGGGCTGGGGACATGGGGGGCATGAGGTAGGGATGTGACAAGGACAGGGCTGGAAGTGGCATTGAGGACAGGTTGGGGACAGATGGGGAGGTGCTGGGGACATGGTGAGGACATGGTGGGGATGTGACAAGGATGTGACAGGGACGGGGCTGGGGGACATCAGGGACAAGTTGGGGACAGATGGGGAGGTGCTGGGGACATGGTGGGGACATGGGGGGATGAGGTGGGGATGTGACAAGGATGTGACAGGGACAGGGCTGGGGAGGCTTTGGGGACAGGTTGGGGACAAATGGGGAGGTGTTGGGGACATGGTGGGGATGTGGTCAGGATGTGACAGGGATGTGACAGGGACAGGGCTGGGGAGGGGTTAGGGACAGATGGGGAGGTGCTGGGGACATGGTGAGGACATGGTGGGGGATGTGACAAGGATGTGATGAGGATGTGGCAGGGACAGGGCTGGGGGACATCAGGGACAAGTTGGGGACAGATGGGGAGGTGCTGGGGATATGGTGGGGACATGGGGGGGATGAGGTGGGGATGTGACAAGGATGTGACAAGGACAAGGCTGGGGAAGCCCTGGGGACAGGTTGGGGACAGATGGGGAGGTGTTGGGGACATGGGGGGCATGAGGTAGGGATGTGACAAGGACAGGGCTAGAAGTGGCATTGGGGACAGATGGGGAGGTGCTGGGGACATGGGGATGTGACAAGGATGTGACAAGGATGTGACAGGGATAGGGCTGGAGAAGCACTGGGGACAGGTTGGGGACAGATGGGGAGGTGTTGGGGACATGGGGGGCATGAGGTAGGGATGTGACAAGGACAGGGCTGGAAGTGGCATTGGGGACAGGTTGGGGACAGATGGGGAGGTGTTGGGGACGTGGTGGGGACATGGTGGGGGATGTGACAAGGATGTGACAGGGACAGGGCTGGTGAGGCTTTGGGGACAGGTTGGGGACAGATGGGGAGGTGCTGGGGACATGGCAGGGATGTGATGGGGACATGATGGGGATGTGGCTGGGGATGTGCAAGGATGTGGCAGGGACAGGGCTGGAGAGGCATCAGGGACAAGTTGGGGACAGATGAGGAGGTGCTGGGTACATGGGGATGAGGTGGAGATGTGACAAGGATGTGACAGGAACAGGGCTTGGGGGGCATCAGGGACAGGTTGGGGACAGATGGGGAGGTGCTGGGGACATGGTGGGGATGTGGCTGGGGACGTGGGGCAATGAGGTGGGGATGTGACAAGGACAGGGCTGGAAGTGGCATTGGGGACAGATAGGGAGGTGCTGGGGACATGGCAGGGATATGGCTGGGGATGTGACAAGGATGTGACAGGGACAGGGCTGGAGGAGCCCTGGGGACAGGTTGGGGACAGATGGGGAGGTGCTGGGGACATGGTGGGGACATGGTGGGGGATGTGACAAGGATGTGACAGGGACAGGGCTGGGGAGGGTTTGGGGACAGATGGGGAGGTGCTGGGGGACATGGTGGGGATGTGACAAGGATGTGATGAAGATGTGGCAGGGACAGGGCTGGGGAGGCTTTGGGGACAGGTTGGGGACAGATGGGGAGGTGCTGGGGACATGGTGGGGATGTGGTCAGGATGTGACAGGGACAGGGCTGGGGAGGCTTTGGGGACAGGTTGGGGACAGATGGGGAGGTGTTGGGGACATGGTGGGAATGTGGTCAGGATGTGACAGGGACAGGGCTGGGGAGGCTTTGGGGACAGGTTGGGGACAGATGGGGAGGTGCTGGGGACATGGTGGGGACATGGTGGGGGATGTGACAAGGATGTGATGAGGATGTGGCAGGGACAGGGCTGGGGAGGCTTTGGAGACAGGTTGGGGACAGATGGGGAGATGTTGGGGACATGGTGGGGATGTGACAAGGATGTGACAGGGACAGGGCTGGGGGGCATCAGGGACAGGTTGGGGACAGATGGGGAGGTGCTGGGGACATGGCAGGGATGTGATGGGGACATGGTGGGGATGTGGCTGGGGATGTGACAAGGATGTGACAGGAACAGGGCTTGGGGGGCATCAGGGACAGGTTGGGGACAGAAGGGGAGGTGCTGGGGACATGGGGGGGATGTGGTCAGGATGTGACAGGGATGTGACAGGGACAGGGCTGGGGAGGCTTTGGGGACAGATGGGGAGGTGCTAGGGACATGGTGGGGATGTGGCTGGGGACGTGGGGCAATGAGGTGGGGATGTGACAAGGACAGGGCTGGAAGTGGCATTGGGGACAGATAGGGAGGTGCTGGGGACATGGCAGGGATATGGCTGGGGATGTGACAAGGATGTGACAGGGACAGGGCTGGGGGAGCCCTGGGGACAGGTTGGGGACAGATGGGGAGGTGCTGGGGACATGGTGGGGACATGGTGGGGGATGTGACAAGGATGTGACAGGGACAGGGCTGGGGAGGCTTTGGGGACAGGTTGGGGACAGATGGGGAGGTGTTGGGGACATGGTGGGAATGTGGTCAGGATGTGACAGGGACAGGGCTGGGGAGGGGTTGGGGACAGATGGGGAGGTGCTGGGGACATGGTGAGGACATGGTGGGGATGTGACAAGGATGTGACAGGGACGGGGCTGGGGGACATCAGGGACAAGTTGGGGACAGATGGGGAGGTGTTGGGGACATGGTGAGGTCATGGGGGGGATGAGGTGGGGATGTGACAGGGATGTGACAGGGACAGGGCTGGGGAGGGTTTGGGGACAGATGGGGAGGTGCTGGGGACATGGTGGGGATGTGACAGGGATGTGACAGGGACAGGGCTGGGGGAGCTTTGGGGACACGTGGGGACATGGTAGAGACATGGTGGGCACGGCTGGGAACGTGGTGGGGACAGTGGGGGACACGGGGGGGGGACACACAGCAGGGATGTGACAGGGACTCTTTGGGGCCATCTGGAGCCCTGAGGGGGGTGGTGCTGGGCAGCCCCTGTGGCCACGGTGTGCCAGGGGCGGTTGGTGGCACCTGGCAGCGCAGGTAGGGGTGCTGGTAGGCACGGAGGGGGCGTCCATCCAGCAGCACCCTCCCAGACGTCGGTGGCTGCAGCCCCAGCACCAGGGACACCAGGGTGCTCTTCCCTGCCCCTGGTGGGGCCACCACTGCCAGCACCTCCCCGGGACACAGCTCCAGGGACAGGCCCTGGGGGACACACAGGTGACAGCCTGAGCCCCCTCCCACACTGTCCCTCCCTGCCCTGTGCCCACTGTGGCCCCCTGGTGTGTCCCCACCACCCCCATGTCCCCCCTGCCCATGTCTTCACTGTGTCCCCATGTCATGCCATGGCCCCCTACAGTGTCCCCATGGCCACCCATCGTGTCCCCACACCCTCCTCAGCACCTCCATGAGCCCGTGTGCCCCCCACCATGTCCCCATGTCCCATCCCCATGTCCCCATGTCCCCCCACCATGTCCTCATGTGCCCCCCATCATGTCCCCATGGCCCCCCCACCTTGTCCCCATGTGCCCCCCATCATGTCCCCACACCCTCCCCACCACCTCTATGACCCCCTGATGTGTCCCCACACCCTCCCCACCATGTCCCCATGTCCCCCCATCATGTCCCCACACCTTCCTCACCACCTCCATGAGCCCATGTGCCCCCATCATGTCCCCATGGCCCCCCACCTTGTCCCCATGTGCCCCACCATGTCCCCATGTCCCCCCATCATGTCCCCACACCCCCCCCCAACCTCTATGACCCCTGATGTGTCCCCACACCCTCCTCACCTTGTCCCCATGTCCCCCTCATCATGTCCCCACACCCTCCCCACCACCTCCATGAGCCCATGTGCCCCCATCATGTCCCCATGGCCCCCCACCTTGTCCCCATGTGCCCCCCATCATGTCCCCACACCCTCCCCACCACCTCTATGACCCCCTGATGTGTCCCCACACCCTCCCCACCATGTCCCCATGTCCCCCCATCATGTCCCCACACCCTCCCCACCACCTCCATGAGCCCATGTGCCCCCATCATGTCCCCATGGCCCCCCACCTTGTCCCCATGTGCCCCCCATCATGTCCCCACACCCTCCCCACCACCTCTATGACCCCCTGATGTGTCCCCACACCCTCCCCACCATGTCCCCATGTCCCCCCATCATGTCCCCACACCCTCCCCACCACCTCCATGAGCCCATGTGCCCCCATCATGTCCCCATGGCCCCCCACCTTGTCCCCATGTCCCCTCATCATGTCCCCACACCCTCCTCACCACCTCTATGACCCCCTGATGTGTCCCCACACCCTCCCCACCATGTCCCCATGTCCCCCCATCACATCTCCACACCCTCCTCACCACCTCCATGAGCCCATGGCCCCCACCTTGTCCCCATGTGCCCCCCATCATGTCCCCACACCCTCCCCACCACCTCTATGACCCCCTGATGTGTCCCCACACCCTCCCCACCATGTCCCCATGTCCCCCCACCATGTCCCCATGTGCCCCCTACATGTCCTCATGTCCCCTCACTATGTCCCCATGTGCCCCCAATCACATACCCACACCCTCCTCAGCACCTCCATGAGCCCATGGCCCCCCACCATGTCCCCATGTGCCCCCCATCATGTTCCCACACCCTCCCCTCCACACCCACATCCCCATCTCACGTCCCCAGGACCCTCCTACCATGTCCCCATGACCCTTTGGTGTGTCCCCACACCCTCCCCACCATGTCCCCATGTCCCCCCCATCATGTCCCCACATCCTCTTCACCATCTCCATGTCCCCATGTGCCTGCCACCATGTCCCCACACCCTCCCCCCCCAACACCCACATCCCCATCTCATGTCCCCATGACCCCCTTGATGTGTCCCCATACCCTCCCCACCGTGTCCCCATGTCCCCCCATCATGTCCCCACACCCTCCTCACCACCTCCATGAGCCCATGTGCCCCCCACCATGTCCCCATGTCCCCCCATCACATCCCCACACCCTCCTCACCACCTCCATGTCCCCATGTGCCCCCCATTATGTCCCCACACCCTCCCCCCCACAGTGTCCCCATCTCATGTCCCCAGGACCCTCCTACCGTGTCCCCATGACCCCCTGATGTGTCCCCATACTCTCCCCATCATGTCCCCATGGCCCCCCACCATGTCCCCACACCCTCCCCACCACCTCCATGAGCCCATGTGCCCCCCACCATGTCCCAGTGGCCCCCCATCATGTCCCCACACCCTCCCCACCGTGTCCCCATGTCCCCCCATCATGTCCCCACACCCTCCCCAACACCTCCATGAGCCCATGTGCCCCCCATCATGTCCCCACACCCTCCCCACCACCTCCATGGCCCCCTGATGTGTCCCCACACTGTCCTCACCATGTCCCCATGTGCCCCCATCACATCCCCACACCCTCCTCACCACCTCCATGAGCCCATGTGCCCCCAACTATGTCCCTATGTGTCCCCAACTATGTCCCCATGTGCCCCCCATCATGTTCCCACACCCTCCCCTCCACACCCACATCCCCATCTCACATCCCCAGGACCCTCCTACCATGTCCCCATGACCCTTTGGTGTGTCCCCACACCCTCCCCACCATGTCCCCATGGCCCCCCATCACATCCCCACACCTTCCTCAGCACCTCCATGAGCCCATGTGCCCCCATCATGTCCCCATGGCCCCCCACCTTGTCCCCATGTGCCCCACCATGTCCCCATGTCCCCCCATCATGTCCCCACACCCCCCCCCAACCTCTATGACCCCCTGATGTGTCCCCACACCCTCCCCACCGTGTCCCCATGTCCCCCCATCATGTCCCCACACCCTCCTCACCACCTCCATGAGCCCATGTGCCCCCCACCATGTCCCCATGTCCCCCCATCACATCCCCACACCCTCCTCACCACCTCCATGTCCCCATGTGCCCCCCATTATGTCCCCACACCCTCCCCCCCACAGTGTCCCCATCTCATGTCCCCAGGACCCTCCTACCGTGTCCCCATGACCCCCTGATGTGTCCCCATACTCTCCCCATCATGTCCCCATGGCCCCCCACCATGTCCCCACACCCTCCCCACCACCTCCATGAGCCCATGTGCCCCCCACCATGTCCCAGTGGCCCCCCATCATGTCCCCACACCCTCCCCACCGTGTCCCCATGTCCCCCCATCATGTCCCCACACCCTCCCCAACACCTCCATGAGCCCATGTGCCCCCCATCATGTCCCCACACCCTCCCCACCACCTCCATGGCCCCCTGATGTGTCCCCACACTGTCCTCACCATGTCCCCATGTGCCCCCATCACATCCCCACACCCTCCTCACCACCTCCATGAGCCCATGTGCCCCCAACTATGTCCCCATGTGTCCCCAACTATGTCCCCATGTGCCCCCCACTATATCCCCACACCCTCCCCCCCACACCCACATCCCCATCTCATGTCCCCAGGACCCTCCTACTGTGTCCCCATGGCCCCCTGATGTGTCCCCACACCGTCCCCACCATGTCCCCATGGCCCCCCATCACATCCCCATACCTTCCTCAGCACCTCCATGAGCCCATGTGCCCCCCATCATGTCCCCATGTCCCCCCACTATGTCCTCATATGCCCCCAATCACATCCCCACACCCTCCCCCCACACCCACATCCCCATCTCATGACCCCAGGACCCTCCCCACCGTGTCCCCATGTGCCCCACCATGTCCCCATGTGCCCCCCACCATGTCCCAGTGGCCCCCCATCATGTCCCCACACCCTCCCCACTGTGTCCCCATGTCCACTTGCCTCGTCCCCACCGTGTCCTTCTGTCCCCCCACCATATCCCACCCCCCTCCCTGTCCCCACACCCTCCCCACAGTGTCCCTGTGTCCCCCTGCCACGTCCCCACACCCACCACATCCCCCCATCCCTGTGCCCACCTTGAGGATGGGCTCTTGCTGCCCAGGGTAGGAGAACCAGACGTCCTCAAGCTGGAGGTGGCCTTGAAGGACATCAGGTACCAGTGTCCCCCTGGGTGTCACCTGCTCCTCCTGGTCCAGGAACTCAAAGATCTTCTCTGAGGAACCCACAGCCTTGGTCATGTTGGGATAGTAGCGGAGCAGGACCTGGGGACACAGAGGGGGACACAGGGAGGAGGGTTTGGGGACATGGGGACACAGAGGGGTCACTGGGAGGAGGGTTTGGGGACATGGGGACACAGAGGGATCACTGGGAGGAGGGTTTGGGGACATGGGGACACAGAGGGGGACATGGGGAGGAGGGTTTGGGGACATGGGGACACAGAGGGGGACATGGGGAGGAGGGTTTGGGGACATGGGGACACAGAGGGGTCACTGGGAGGAGGGTTTGGGGACATGGGGACACAGAAGGGGACATGGGGAGGAGGGTTTGGGGACATGGGGACACAGAGGGATCACTGGGAGGAGGGTTTGGGGACATGGGGACACAGAGGGGGACATGGGGAGGAGGGTTTGGGGACATGGGGACACAGAGGGGTCACTGGGAGGAGGGTTTGGGGACATGGGGACACAGAAGGGGACATGGGGAGGAGGGTTTGGGGACATGGGGACACAGAGGGGGACATGGGGAGGAGGGTTTGGGGACATGGGGACACAGAGGGGGACATGGGGAGGAGGGTTTGGGGACATGGGGACACAGAGGGTCACTGGGAGGAGGGTTTGGGGACATGGGGACACAGAGGGGGACATGGGGAGGAGGGTTTGGGGACATGGGGACACAGAGGGGGACATGGGGAGGAGGGTTTGGGGACATGGGGACACAGAAGGGGACATGGGGAGGAGGGTTTGGGGACATGGGGACACAGAGGGGGACACTGGGAGGAGGGTTTGGGGACATGGGGACACAGAGGGGGACACTGGGAGGAGGGTTTGGGGACATGGGGACACAGAGGGGGACATGGGGAGGAGGGTTTGGGGACATGGGGACACAGAGGGGGACAAAGGGAGGAGGGTTTGGGGACATGGAGACACAGAGGGGCCACTGGGAGGAGGGTTTGGGGACATGGGGACACAGAGGGGGACATGGGGAGGAGGGTTTGGGGACATGGGGACACAGAGGGGGACACGGGGAGGAGGGTTTGGGGACATGGGGACACAGAGGGGGACATGGGGAGGAGGGTTTGGGGACATGGGGACACAGAGGGGGACAAGGGGAGGAGGGTTTGGGGACATGGGGACACAGAGGGGGACAAAGGGAGGAGGGTTTGGGGACATGGAGACACAGAGGGGCCACTGGGAGGAGGGTTTGGGGACATGGGGACACAGAGGGGGACACTGGGAGGAGGGTTTGGGGACATGGGGACACAGAGGAGGACACGGGGAGGAGGGTTTGGGGACATGGGGACACAGAGGGGGACACGGGGAGGAGGGTTTGGGGACATGGGGACACAGAGGGGGACACAGGGAGGAGGGTTTGGGGACATGGGGACACAGAGGGGGACATGGGGACACAGAGGGGGACACGGGGAGGAGGGTTTGGGGACATGGGGACACAGAGGGGGACATGGGGAGGAGGGTTTGGGGACATGGGGACACAGAGGGGGACATGGGGAGGAGGGTTTGGGGACATGGGGACACAGAGGGGGACACGGGGAGGAGGGTTTGGGGACATGGGGACACAGAGGGGGACATGGGGAGGAGGGTTTGGGGACATGGGGACACAGAGGGGGACACAAGGAGGAGGGTTTGGGGACATGGGGACACAGAGGGGGACATGGGGACACAGAGGGGGACACGGGGAGGAGGGTTTGGGGACATGGGGACACAGAGGGGGACATGGGGAGGAGGGTTTGGGGACATGGGGACACAGAGGGGGACACGGGGAGGAGGGTTTGGGGACATGGGGACACAGAGGGGGACATGGGGAGGAGGGTTTGGGGACATGGGGACACAGAGGGGGACACAGGGAGGAGGGTTTGGGGACATGGGGACACAGAGGGGGACATGGGGACACAGAGGGGGACACAAGGAGGAGGGTTTGGGGACATGGGGACACAGAGGGGGACATGGGGAGGAGGGTTTGGGGACATGGGGACACAGAGGGGGACATGGGGACACAGAGGGGGACACAGGGAGGAGGGTTTGGGGACATGGGGACACAGAGGGGGACATGGGGAGGAGGGTTTGGGGACATGGGGACACAGAGGGGGACACTGAGAGGAGGGTTTGGGGACATGGGGACACAGAGGGGTCACTGGGAGGAGGGTTTGGGGACATGGGGACACAGAGGGGGACATGGGGAGGAGAGTTTGGGGACATGGGGACACAGAGGGGGACACTGGGAGGAGGGTTTGGGGACATGGGGACACAGAGGGGGAAATGGGGAGGAGGGTTTGGGGACATGGGGTCACAGAGGGGGACACACAGGGCCGTGGCAGGGAGGTTGTGGAGGACGTGGAAGGTCATGGGGACGTGGCTGGGAGGACTTGGGGACACCTTGGGGACAGGGAACAGCCTTGAGGACACTGTTGGGGGAGTGTGGGGACACAGAGACATGGGGGGACACATGAGGACACGGGGCCATGGGACCAGCATGGGGACATGGGGACATTGGGCACGGGGCCAGGGGTGGCCACGGAGACACAGGGATGGGGCAGGGGGGGGACATTGGGGACATGGTGTCCCCTGGGGTGTCACCTCCACAGCCTCAGTGAACTGCATCTGGTAGATGAGGAAGGTGACAAGGTCCCCAGTGGTGATGGTCCCTGTGGCCACCAAGTGTCCCCCGCAGCAGAGCAGCCCCAGCTTCAGGGCCAGCGCCGAGAGCTGGGGACAGGGGAGGGACCTCAGTGCTGGGGCCACCTCTGGGGTCCCCTGTCACCCTCCTCACCACAAGCCACCTCCCAGGTGCCACCTCCCCCCCTCTGTCACCTCCCTCTGTCACCTCCCATGTCCCACAGACGACCCACTCCCCATGTCACAGAGCCCCTGTGTGTCCCCTTGTCCCCAAGCCCACGGCATCACGTCCCCCAGCCCTGTGCCACCGTGTCCCTGTGTCCCCAGCCCCATGCCACCATGTCCCCAGCCCCATGTCCCCATGTCCCCAGCCTCATGCCACTATGTGTCCATATACCCCAGCCCCATGCCACCATGTCCCCAGCCCCATCCCACCATGTCTCCATGTCCCCAGCCCCATCCCACCATGTCCCCAGCCCCATGCCACTGCTCCCCATGGCCCCAACCCCATGCCACCACGTCCTCATGTCCCCAAGCCCATGCCACCATGTCCCCAGCCCTGTGTCATCGCATCCTGCAGCCCTGTGCCACCACTGCTCCCCATGTCCCCCAGCCCCATGCCACTAAGTCCCCAGCCCTATGACATCATGTCCCCACATCCCTGTATCATGTCCTGCAGCCCCATGCCACCATGTCTCCATGTCCCCCAGCCTCATGCCACTGCTCCCCATGTCCCCAGCCCCATGCCACCATGTCCCCATGTCCCCAGCCCCATGTCACTGTTCCCCATGTCCCCAGCCCCATGCCACCATGTCCCCAGCCCTGTGTCACCACGTCCCCACATCCTCAGCCCTGTATCATGTCCCCAGCCCCATGCCACCATGTCCCCAGCCCCATGCCACCATGCCACCATGTCCCCAGCCCCATGTCACTGTTCCCCATGTCCCCAGCCCCATGCCACCATGTCCCCCAGTCCCATGCCACTGCTCCCCATGTCCCCAGCCCCATGCCACCATGTCCCCCAGTCCCATGCCACTGCTCCCCATGTCCCCAGCCCCATGTCACTGTTCCCCATGTCCCCAGCCCCATGCCACCATGCCACCATGTCCCCAGCCCCATCCCACCATGTCCCCAGCCCCATGCCACTGCTCCCCATGTCCCCAGACTCATGCCACTATGTGTCCATATATCCCAGCCTCATGCCACCATGTCCCCACGTCCCCCAGCCCCATGCCACCATGTCCCCAGCCCCATCCCACTGCTCCCCATGTCCCCAGTCCCATCCCACCACGTCCCCATGTCCCCAGCCCCATGCCACCATGTCCCCAGCCCCATGCCTCATGTCCCCATGTCCCCAGCCCCATGCCACCATGTCCCCAGCCCCATGCCACCATGTCCCCATGTCCTCTGCCTGAGGCCACCATGTCCCCAGTCCCATGCCACTGCTCCCCATGTCCCCCAGCCCCATCCCAACACGTCCCCATGTCCCCAGCCCCATGCCACCATGTCCCCATGTCCCCCAGCCCCATGCCACCCTGTCCCCAGCCCCATGCCACCATGTCCCCATGTCCCCCAGCCCCATGCCACCATGTCCCCAGCCCCATGCCACCATGTCCCCATGTCCCCCAGCCCCATGCCAACCTGTCCCCAGCCCCATGCCACCATGTCCCCATGTCCCCAGCTCCATGCCACCATGTCCCCAGCCCCATGCCACTGCTTCCCATGTCCCCAGCCCCATCTCACCATGTCCCCCAGCCCCATGCCACCATGCCACCATGTCCCCAGCCCCATGCCACCATGTCCCCCAGTCCCATGCCACTGCTCCCCATGTCCCCAGCCCCATGCCACCATGTCCCCATGTCCCCCAGCCCCATGCCACCATGTCCCCAGCCCCATGCCACCATGTCCCCATGTCCCCAGCCCCATGTCACTGTTCCCCATGTCCCCAGCCCCATGCCACCATGTCCCCCAGTCCCATGCCACTGCTCCCCATGTCCCCAGCCCCATGTCACTGTTCCCCATGTCTCCCAGCCCCATGCCACCATGTCCCCATGTCCCCAGACTCATGCCACTATGTGTCCATATATCCCAGCCCCATGCCACCATGCCACCATGTTCCCAGCCCCATGCCACCATGTCCCCCAGTCCCATGCCACTGCTCCCCATGTCCCCCAGCCCCATCCCACCACGTCCCCATGTCCCCAGCCCCATGCCACCATGTCCCCATATCCCCCAGCCCCATGCCACCCTGTCCCCAGCCCCATGCCACCATGTCCCCATGTCCCCCAGCCCCATGCCAACCTGTCCCCAGCCCCATGCCACCATGTCCCCATGTCCCCCAGCCCCATGCCAACCTGTCCCCAGCCCCATGCCACCATGTCCCCATGTCCCCAGCTCCATGCCACCATGTCCCCAGCCCCATGCCACTGCTTCCCATGTCCCCAGCCCCATCTCACCATGTCCCCCAGCCCCATGCCACCATGCCACCATGTCCCCAGCCCCATCCCACCACATCCCCATGTCCCCAGCCCCATGCCACCATGTCCCCATGTCCTCTGCCTGAGGCCACCATGTCCCCAGCCCCATGCCACTGCTCCCCATGTCCCCAGCCCCATCCCACCATGTCCCCAGCCCTGTGTCACCACGTCCCCAGCCCCATGCCACCATGTCCCCAGCCCTGTGTCACCACGTCCCCACATCCTCAGCCCTGTATCATGTCCCCAGCCCCATGCCACTGCTCCCCATGTCTCCCAGCCCCATGCCACCATGTCCCCAGCCCCATGCCACTGCTCTCCATGTCCCCAGCCCCATCCCACCACATCCTCATGTCCCCCAGCCCCATGCCACCATGTCCCCATGTCCTCTGCCTGAGGCCACCCTGTCCCCAGCCCCATGCCACTGCTCCCCATGTCCCCAGCCCCATCCCACCATGTCCCCAGCCCTGTGTCACCACGTCCCCACATCCTCAGCCCTGTATCATGTCCCCAGCCCCATGCCACCATGTCCCCAGCCCCATGCCACTGCTCCCCATGTCCCCCAGCCCCATGCCACCCTGTCCCCAGCCCCATGCCACCATGCCACCATGTCCCCAGCTCCATGCCACCATGTCCCCAGCACCATGCCACTGCTCCCCATGTCCCCCAGCCCCATCCCATGTCCCCAGCCCCATGCCACCATGTCCCCATGTCCTCTGCCTGAGGCCACCATGTCCCCAGTCCCATGCCACTGCTCCCCATGTCCCCCAGCCCCATGCCACCATGTCCCCAGCCCCATGCCACTGCTCCCCATGTCCCCAGCTCCATGCCACCATGTCCCCAGCCCCATGCCACTGCTTCCCATGTCCCCAGCCCCATCTCCCCATGTCCCCCAGCCCCATGCCACCATGCCACCATGTCCCCAGCCCCATGCCACCATGTCCCCAGTCCCATGCCACTGCTCCCCATGTTCCCAGTCCCATGCCACCATGTCCCCAGCTCCATGCCACTGCTCCCCATGTCTCCCAGCCCCATGCCACCATGTCCCCAGCCCCATACCACTGCTCCCCATGTCCCCAGCCCCATGCCACCATGTCCCCATGTCCCCTGTGCCCATACCCCGCTGGCCCAGAGCGTGGCTGCGTAGGTGGCCGCCTCTTTGCCCTCCAGCTGGCACACGTGGCGCAGCCTCTCGTGGTACCTCTCGGCTGCCCCGGCCTCGTGGGCAAAGCTGCGCACGGTGGCCATGGCCTGGAAGGTCTCCACGGCCACTTTGGTGGCATCTGCCAGCGCCTCCTGCACTTGTCGTGCCAGCCCCTGGGGACAGAGGTGTCACCTCAGGGCTGGAGGGCACGGGGAAGGGGGGAGCAGGGAGGGGACAGAGAGATGAGGGGCACAGGGAGGGAATGGTGGGCATAGGGAGGGGATGGTGGGCATAGGGAGGGGATGGTGGGGACAAGGAGGGGACAGTGGGGAGAGGGAGAGGACAGTGGGGACAAGGAGGGGATGGTGGGCACAGGGAGGGGACAGTGGGGACAGGGAGGGGATGGTGGGCACAGGGAGGGGATGGTGGGGACAAGGAGGGGACAGTGGGGAGAGGGAGGGGACAGTGGGAGCAGGGAGGGGATGGTGGGCACAGGGAGGGGACAGTGGGGACAGGGAGGGGATGGTGGGCACAGGGAGGGGATGGTGGGGACAAGGAGGGGACAGTGGGGGCAGGGAGGGGATGGTGGGCACAGGGAGGGGATGGTGGGGACAAGGAGGGGACAGTGGGTGCAGGGAGGGGACAGTGGGCACAGGGAGGGGATGGTGGGGACAAGGAGGGGACAGTGGGGACAGGGAGGGGATGGTGGGGACAAGGAAGGGACAGTGGGGACAAGGAGGGGACAGTGGGAGCAGGGAGGGGATGGTGGGGACAAGGAGGGGACAGTGGGGAGAGGGAGGGGACAGTGGGAGCAGGGAGGGGATGGTGGGCACAGGGAGGGGACAGTGGGGACAGGGAGGGGATGGTGGGCATAGGGAGGGGATGGTGGGGACAAGGAGGGGACAGTGGGGAGAGGGAGGGGATGGTGGGCACAGGGAGGGGACGGTGGGGACAGGGAGGGGATGGTGGGGACAAGGAAGGGACAGTGGGGACAAGGAGGGGACAGTGGGGACAGGGAGGGGACAGTGAGGACAGGGAGGGGACAGTGGGGACAAGGAGGGGACAGTGGGAGCAGGGAGGGGATGGTGGGCACAGGGAGGGGACAGTGGGGACAGGGAGGGGATGGTGGGGACAAGGAAGGGACAGTGGGGACAAGGAGGGGACAGTGGGGACAAGGAGGGGACAGTGAGGACAGGGAGGGGACAGTGGGGACAAGGAGGGGATGGTGGGCACAGGGAGGGGACAGGGGACACGGGGAGGGGACAGTGGGTGTAGGAAGGGGATGGTGGGGACAAGGAGGGGACAGTGAGGACAGGGAGGGGATGGTGGGGACAGTGAGGGGATGATGGGGACAGGGAGGGGACAGTGGGTGCAGGGAGGGGACAGTGAGGACAGGGAGGGGACAGGGGACACAGGGAGGGGACAGGGGGCATGAGCAAGGACAGGGGGCACAGGGAGGGGACATTTGGTGTGGGGAGGGGACAAGAGGCACAGGGAGGGGACATTTGTCATGGGGAGGGGACAGTGGGCACAAGCAGAGGACAGGGGCACAGGGAGGGGACATTTCGTGTGGGGAGGGGACAGGGGGCACAGGGAGGGGACATTTGTCATGGGGAGGGGACAGGGGGCACAGGGAGGGAATAGGGGGCACGAGCAGAGCACGGGGGGCACAGGGAGGGGACATTTGGTGTGGGGAGGGGACAGGGGGCACAGGGAAGGGACAGTGGGCACAAGCAGAGGACAGGGGGCACAGGGAGGGGACATTCGGTGTGGGGAGGGGACAGGGGGCATGAGCAGAGCACGAGGGGCACAGAGAGGGGACATTTGGTGTGGGGAGGGGACAGGGGGCACAGGGAGGGGACAT
The DNA here is from genome assembly GCF_028858725.1 of Colius striatus. Taxonomy (NCBI): domain Eukaryota; kingdom Metazoa; phylum Chordata; class Aves; order Coliiformes; family Coliidae; genus Colius; species Colius striatus. The sequence continues at coordinate 107,171 of NW_026908519.1, read as the reverse complement.
TTGGTGTGGGGAGGGCACAGGGGGCACAGGGAGGGGTCAGGAGGCAGCTGGCAGCGCCAGTGGGTGCACAGAGGGACCAGCAGCCACATGCAGGGGCCGGTGGGCACGGGGAGGCACGAAGCAGCCTCCCAACCCCGGTACCTGCTGGATGTCGCCGACGGCGCGGGGCAGCAGCACGAGGACAGGCAGCGCCAGGAGGGTGCCAGCAGCCAGGAGGGGCGAGAGCCAGGCCATGGCAAGCAGAGGGCACAGGGCCCTGGCCAGGTACCACAGCAGGAGGCCGAGAGCATCAGCCAGGGCCGTCCCAACGGCCTCCACGTCCCCCGTGAGCCGCGCCGCCAGCGCCCCGGCGCCCGCTGCCCGCAGAGACCCAACGTCCCGGCGCAGCAGCGAGGAGAAGACGCGGCGTTGGAGCCGCCCCAGAGCCCGGCCCAGGGTGCCAGCGAGCGCCACGTCGCAGCTGAACTCACTGATGGCACTGAGGAGGTGGCAGAAGGGAGTCATGGAGCAGCCAAAGGCTGGGACAGCACCTGCTGAGCTCAGCCAGCACAGACCCACTGCTAAAGAGGGTTCCTCTGGCTCCAGGGGCACAGGGATGGGCACAGGGGGTTGGGAAGCTCCTGAGGAGCCTCCAGAGCCTGGGGCAGGGTCCCTCAGCTCAGCACCAAAGGGGTTTCTCCTCCTGTGCCAGTGGAACCAGAGACACACAATGGGGAGGGGTTGGGAGGAACCTTTAGAGCTTCTGAAGACCTAAAGTATGTTCCTTGTGGTCAGAAGAGTCCAAGTGGGTTTGGGAAGCTCCTCGTGGTCAGAAAAGAGATCAAGTGGGTTTGGGAAGCTCCTGAGGAGCCTCCAGAGCCTGGGGCAGGGTCCCTCAGCTCAGCACCAAAGGAGTTTCTCCTGCTGTGCCAGGGGAACCAGGGACACACCATGGGGAGGGGTTGGGAGGAACCTGGAGCTTCTGCAGCCCTAAAGCAGGTTCCTTGTGGTCAGGAAAGAGTCCAAGTGGGTTTGGGAACCTCCTTGAGGTCAGGAAAGAGTCCAAGTGGGTTTGGGAACCTCCTCATGGTCAGAAAAGGGTCCAAGTGGGTTTGGGAAGCTCCTGAGAAGCCCCAGAGCCTGGTCAGGCTCCCTCAGCTCAGCACCAAAGGGGTTTCTCCTGCTGTGCCAGGGGAACCAGGGACACACCATGGGGAGGGGTTGGGAGGAACCTTTAGAGCTTCTCCAGCCCTAAAGCAGGTTCCTCGTGGTCAGGAAAGAGTCCAAGTGGGTTTGGGAACCTCCTCATGGTCAGAAAAGGGTCCAAGTGGGTTTGGGAAGCTCCTGAGGAGCCTCCAGAGCCTGGGGCAGGCTCCCTCAGCTCAGCATCAAAGGGGTTTCTCCTCCTGTGCCAGTGGAACCAGGGACACACAGTGGGGAGGGGTTGGGAGGAACCTTTAGAGCTTCTGCAGCCCTAAAGCAGGTTCCTCGTGGTGAGAAGAGTCCAAGTGGGTTTGGGAAGCTCCTGAGGAGCCTCCAGAGCCTGGGTCAGGCTCCCTCAGCTCAGTACCAAAGGGGTTTCTCCTCCCTGTGCCAGTGGAACCAGGGACACACCATGGGGAGGGATTGGGAGGAACCTTTAGAGCTTCTGCAGCCCTAAAGCAGGTTCCTCGTGGTGAGAAGAGTCCAAGTGGGTTTGGGAAGCTCCTGAGGAGCCTCCAGAGCCTGTGCCAGGGCTCCCTCAGCTCAGCACCAAAGGGGTTTCTCCTCCTGTGCCAGGGGAGCTTTTGTGTCCCAGCCTGTGCCCATCACCCCTTGTCCTGTCACTGGCCACCACACAACAAACACTGGTCCCATCCTCTCCACACCCATCCTCCCTCAGCCTCCTCTTCTCCAACAGCCCCAGGTCCTGCAGCCTTTCCTCCTCACAGAGATGTTCCAGTCCCCTCAGCATCTTGGTAGCCATCCACAGGACTCTGGTAGCCCCCTTGGTAGCAGTTCCCTGTCCCTCTGGAGCTGGGGAGCCCAGAACTGGACACAGGACTCACATGAGGCCTCAGCAGGGCAGAGCAGAGAAGGAGAACCTCCCTCCACCTGCTGCCCACACTCTTGCAGCAGCCAGGTGAGGTGGCTTCAAGTGGGGACACTGGTGTCACCCCCCCAACCCCAACCTCCAGGGGCCATCCCCATCCTACCTGCTGAGCCCCAGCAGGGCCATGGGCCAAGCAGCCCCCAGCTCGTCCTCGTTGGCCACCCAGTCAGTGACACGGCCTGTGAAGTAGGGGACAGCCACCTCACCTGTGGGGGGAGAGGGGGGACGTGGTGTCAGGGTGCTGGGGGCTGGGGCACACCCCTCAGGGTAAGGGGAGACCCCATGGTGGGACCTCAGGGTGATGCATCCAACACCCTCCCCACGCTGGGTGCTGACTACCCCTAAATTGGGTGCTGATCCCTCCCCCCAAAGCTCAGAGCAGCCCCCAAATTGAGTGTTGATGCCCTTCCCTCCCCCCAAAGCTGGGTGCTGCAACACACTCAAGCTCAGAGCATCCTCCAACTGGGTGCTGCCCCCCTCCCAAAGCTCAGAGCATCCTCCAACTGGGTGCTGCCCCCCTCCCAAAGCTCAGAGCATCCTCCAACGGGGTGCTACACCCCCACCCTAAATTGGATGCTCATATCTCCACCCCAAAGCTGGGTGCTGCCTCCCTCCAAAGCTCACAGCATCCCCCAAACTGTGTGCTGAACCAACCCCCTAAAGCTCAAAGCACCCTCCAACCAGCTGCTGCCCCCCAAAGCTCTGAGCATCCTCCAACTGGGTGCTGCCATCTCCCCCCACCCCCAAATTGGGTGCTGACTCTCCCAAAGCCCAGAGCATCCTCCAACTAGGTGTTGCCAATCCCTCCTCAAAGCTGGGTGCTGCCCCTCAAAGCTCACAGCATCCTCTAACTGGTTGCTGCCTCTCCCCACCTCCAAAACTGGGTGCTGACCCCCAAATCTCAGAGCAGCTTCCAACTGGGTGGTCATTCTCACCCTCTAAATTGGGTGCTGCCCCCCAAAGCTCTGAGCATCCTCCAACTGGGTGCTACACCCCCACCCTAAATTGGATGCTCATATCCCCACCCCAAAGCTGGGTGCTGCCTCCCTCCAAAGCTCACAGCATCCCCCAAACTGTGTGCTGAACCAACCCCCTAAAGCTCAAAGCACCCTCCAACCAGCTGCTGCCCCCCAAAGCTCTGAGCATCCTCCAACTGGGTGCTGCCATCTCCCCCCACCCCCAAATTGGGTGCTGACTCTCCCAAAGCCCAGAGCATCCTCCAACTAGGTGTTGCCAATCCCTCCTCAAAGCTGGGTGCTGCCCCTCAAAGCTCACAGCATCCTCTAACTGGTTGCTGCCTCTCCCCACCTCCAAAACTGGGTGCTGACCCCCAAATCTCAGAGCAGCTTCCAACTGGGTGGTCATTCTCACCCTCTAAATTGGGTGCTGCCCCCCAAAGCTCTGAGCATCCTCCAACTGGGTGCTACACCCCCACCCTAAATTGGATGCTCATATCCCCACCCCAAAGCTGGGTGCTGCCCCCCTCCAAAGCTCACAGCATCCCCCAAACTGTGCCCTGAACCACCCCCCTAAAGCTCAAATCACCCTCCAACTAGCTGCAGCCCCCCCAAAGCTCAGAGCAGCCTCCAACTGGGTGCTGCCATCTCCCCCCACCCCCAAATTGGGTGCTGACTCTCCCAAAGCCCAGAGCATCCTCCAACTAGGTGTTGCCAATCCCTCCTCAAAGCTGGGTGCTGCCCCCCAAAGCTCACAGCATCCTCTAACTGGTTGCTGACCCTCCTCACCTTCAAAACTGGGTGCTGACCCCCAAATCTCAGAGCAGCTTCCAACTGGCTGCTCATCCCCAACCCCTAAATAGGGTGCTGCCCCCCCAAAGCTGGGTGCTGCCCCCCTCCAAAGCTCACAGCACCCCCAAACTGTGTGCTAAACCACTCCCCTAAAGCTCAAAGCACCCTCCAACCAGCTGCTGCCCCCCAAAGCTCTGAGCATCCTCCAGCTGGGTGCTGCTCCCTCCAAATTGGGTGCTGACCCACCCAAAGCTCAGAGCAGCCTCCAACTGGGTGCTACACCCCCACCCTAAATTGGATGCTCATATCTCCACCCCAAAGCTGGGTGCTGCCTCCCTCCAAAGCTCACAGCATCCCCCAAACTGTGTGCTGAACCAACCCCCTAAAGCTCAAAGCACCCTCCAACCAGCTGCTGCCCCCCAAAGCTCTGAGCATCCTCCAACTGGGTGCTGCCATCTCCCCCCACCCCCAAATTGGGTGCTGACTCTCCCAAAGCCCAGAGCATCCTCCAACTAGGTGTTGCCAATCCCTCCTCAAAGCTGGGTGCTGCCCCCCTGCAAAGCTCACAGCACCCCCAAACTGTGTGCTAAACCACCCCCCTAAAGCTCAAAGCACCCTCCAACCAGCTGCTGCCCCTCAAAGCTCTGAGCATCCTCCAGCTGGGTGCTGCTCCCTCCAAATTGGGTGCTGACCCACCCAAAGCTCAGAGCAGCCTCCAACTGGGTGCTACACCCCCACCCTAAATTGGATGCTCATATCCCCACCCCAAAGCTGGGTGCTGCCCCCCTCCAAAGCTCACAGCATCCCCCAAACTGTGTCCTGAACCGCCTCCCTAAAGCTCAAAGCACCCTCCAACTAGCTGCAGCCCCCCCAAAGCTCTGAGCAGCCTCCAACTGGGTGCTGCCATCTCCCCCCACCCCCAAATTGGGTGCTGACTCTCCCAAAGCCCAGAGCATCCTCCAACTAGGTGTTGCCAATCCCTCCTCAAAGCTGGGTGCTGCCCCCCAAAGCTCACAGCATCCTCTAACTGGTTGCTGACCCTCCTCACCTTCAAAACTGGGTGCTGACCCCCAAATCTCAGAGCAGCTTCCAACTGGCTGCTCATCCCCAACCCCTAAATAGGGTGCTGCCCCCCCAAAGCTGGGTGCTGCCCCCCTCCAAAGCTCACAGCACCCCCCAAACTGTGTGCTAAACCACTCCCCTAAAGCTCAAAGCACCCTCCAACCAGCTGCTGCCCCCCAAAGCTCTGAGCATCCTCCAGCTGGGTGCTGCTCCCTCCAAATTGGGTGCTGACCCACCCAAAGCTCAGAGCAGCCTCCAACTGGGTGCTACACCCCCACCCTAAATTGGATGCTCATATCTCCACCCCAAAGCTGGGTGCTGCCTCCCTCCAAAGCTCACAGCATCCCCCAAACTGTGTGCTGAACCAACCCCCTAAAGCTCAAAGCACCCTCCAACCAGCTGCTGCCCCCCAAAGCTCTGAGCATCCTCCAACTGGGTGCTGCCATCTCCCCCCACCCCCAAATTGGGTGCTGACTCTCCCAAAGCCCAGAGCATCCTCCAACTAGGTGTTGCCAATCCCTCCTCAAAGCTGGGTGCTGCCCCCCTGCAAAGCTCACAGCACCCCCAAACTGTGTGCTAAACCACCCCCCTAAAGCTCAAAGCACCCTCCAACCAGCTGCTGCCCCTCAAAGCTCTGAGCATCCTCCAGCTGGGTGCTGCTCCCTCCAAATTGGGTGCTGACCCACCCAAAGCTCAGAGCAGCCTCCAACTGGGTGCTACACCCCCACCCTAAATTGGATGCTCATATCCCCACCCCAAAGCTGGGTGCTGCCCCCCTCCAAAGCTCACAGCATCCCCCAAACTGTGTCCTGAACCGCCTCCCTAAAGCTCAAAGCACCCTCCAACTAGCTGCAGCCCCCCCAAAGCTCTGAGCATCCTCCAACTGGGTGCTGCCATCTCCCCCCACCCCCAAATTGGGTGCTGACTCTCCCAAAGCCCAGAGCATCCTCCAACTAGGTGTTGCCAATCCCTCCTCAAAGCTGGGTGCTGCCCCTCAAAGCTCACAGCATCCTCTAACTGGTTGCTGACCCTCCTCACCTCCAAAACTGGGTGCTGACCCCCAAATCTCAGAGCTGCCTCCAACTGGCTGCTCATCCCCAACCCCTAAATAGGGTGCTGCCCCCCCAAAGCTGGGTGCTGCCCCCCTGCAAAGCTCACAGCACCCCCAAACTGTGTGCTAAACCACTCCCCTAAAGCTCAAAGCACCCTCCAACCAGCTGCTGCCCCCCAAAGCTCTGAGCATCCTCCAGCTGGGTGCTGCTCCCTCCAAATTGGGTGCTGACCCACCCAAAGCTCAGAGCAGCCTCCAACTGGGTGCTACACCCCCACCCTAAATTGGATGCTCATATCCCCACCCCAAAGCTGGGTGCTGCCCCCCTCCAAAGCTCACAGCATCCCCCAAACTGTGTCCTGAACTACCCCCCTAAAGCTCAAAGCACCCTCCAACTAGCTGCAGCCCCCTCAAAGCTCAGAGCAGCCTCCAACTGGGTGCTCACTCCCCCCAAGGGTGGGTGCTGCATCCCACCAAAGCTCTGAGCATCATCCAACTGGGTGCTGCACCCCCACCCTGAACTGGGTGCTGCCACCCACAAAGCTCACAGCATCCCCCAAACTGTGTGCTGAACCAACCCCCTAAAGCTCAAAGCACCCTCCAACCAGCTGCTGCCCCCTAAAGCTCTGAGCATCCTCCAACAGGGTGCTACTCCCACCCCCAAAGCTGGGTGCTGCCCCCCACCACAGCTCAGAGCACCCACCAACTGGATGTTGACCCTCCCCCACATTGGGTGCTCATGTCCCCCCCCAAAGCTGGCTGCTGTCCCCTCCCCAAAGCTCAGAGCATCTTCTAACCAGGTGCTACCCCCCCCCCAAATTGTGCGTTGCCCTCTCCAAAGCTCAGAGCACCCCCAAACTGGGTCCTGCACCCCCCCAAACCGGGTGCCCCGGCCCCTCGCCCCGTACCCAGCACCGAGGCCACCATCAGCGCCGCCACCGCTGCGCAGCTCCAGCGCTCGGGGCTCAGCAGCGCCAGGAGGCGGCGGGCGGGGGACAGCGCCATCCCGGGCCGGTGGCACCCGCTGTGTCCCGGTGCTGCTCCCGGTGTCCCCGCTGTGTCCCGGTTCGGTTCGGGTGCGTTTCGATGCGTCCGGATGTGTCCCGGTGCTGCTCCCGGTGTCCCCGCTGTGTCCTGGTTCGGTTCGGGTGCGTTTCGATGCGTCCGGATGTGTCCCAGTGCTGGTTCTGATGCGTCCCGGTGTGTCCCGGTCCGGTCCGGGTGTGTTACAATGCGTCCGGATGTGTCCCGGTGCTGGTTCTGATGCCTCCCGGTGTGTCCCGGTCCGGTTCGGGTGCGTTTCAATGCGTCCGGATGTGTCCCGGTGCTGGTTCTGATGCGACCCGGTGTGTCCCGGTCCGGTCCGGGTGTGTTACAATGCGTCTGGATGTGTCCCGGTGCTGGTTCTGGTGCCTCCCGGTGTGTCCCGGTCCGGTTCGGGTGCGTTTCAATGCGTCCGGATGTGTCCCGGTGCTGGTTCTGATGCGACCCGGTGTGTCCTGGTTCGGTCCGGGTGCGTTTCGATGCGTCCGGATGTGTCCCGGTGCTGGTTCTGATGCGACCCGGTGTGTCCCGGTCCGGTCCGGGTGTGTTTCAATGCGTCTGGATGTGTCCCGGTGCTGGTTCTGATGTGACCCGGTGTATCCCAGTCCGGTCCGGGTGCGTTTCAATGCGTCCGGATGTGTCCCGGTGCTGGTTCTGGTGCCTCCCGATGTGTCCCGGTCCGGTTCGGGTGCGTTTGGATGCGTCCGGATGTGTCCCGGTGCTGCTCCCGGTGCCTCCCGGTTCCCCCCGGTGTGTCCCAGCGTCCCCGGGCGCTGCTCCTCGCGTGTCCCGGTCCGCTCCGGCTGTGTCCCGGTGCCGGTCCCGATGCTCCCGGGTCCCGCTCCCGGTGTGTCCCGGTTCGGTTCGGGTGCGTTTCAATGCGTCCGGATGTGTCCCGGTGCTGGTTCTGGTGCCTCCCGGTGTGTCCCGGTCCGGTTCGGGTGCGTTTCAATGCGTCCGAATGTGTCCCGGTGCTGGTTCTGATGCGACCCGGTGTGTCCCGGTCCGGTCCGGGTGTGTTTCAATGCGTCTGGATGTGTCCCGGTGCTGGTTCTGATGTGACCCGGTGTATCCCAGTCCGGTCCGGGTGCGTTTCGATGCGTCCGGATGTGTCCCGGTGCTGGTTCTGATGCGACCCGGTGTGTCCCGGTCCGGTCCGGGTGTGTTACAATGCGTCTGGATGTGTCCCGGTGCTGGTTCTGATGTGACCCGGTGTATCCCAGTCCGGTCCGGGTGCGTTTCGATGCGTCCGGATGTGTCCCGGTGCTGGTTCTGGTGCCTCCCGGTGTGTCCCGGTCCGCTCCGGGTGCGTTTCGATGCGTCCGGATGTGTCCCGGTGCTGGTCCTGGTGCCTCCCGGTGTGTCCCGGTCCGGTTCGGGTGCGTTTCAATGCGTCCGGATGTGTCCCGGTGCTGGTTCTGATGCGACCCGGTGTGTCCCGGTCCGGTCCGGGTGTGTTTCAATGCGTCTGGATGTGTCCCGGTGCTGGTTCTGATGTGACCCGGTGTATCCCAGTCCGGTCCGGGTGCGTTTCGATGCGTCCGGATGTGTCCCGGTGCTGGTTCTGATGCGACCCGGTGTGTCCCGGTCCGCTCCGGGTGTGTTTCAATGCGTCCGGATGTGTCCCGATGCTGGTTCTGATGCCTCCCGGTGTGTCCCGGTCCGGTCTGGGTGCGTTTCAATGCGTCCGGATGTGTCCCGGTGCTGGTTCTGGTGCCTCCCGGTGTGTCCCGGTTCGGTTCGGGTACGTTTCGATGCGTCCGGATGTGTCCCGGTGCTGCTCCCGGTGTCCCCGCTGTGTCCCGGTTCGGTTCGGGTACGTTTCGATGCGTCCGGATGTGTCCCGGTGCTGCTCCCGGTTCCCCCCGGTGTGTCCCAGCGTCCCCGGGCGCTGCTCCTCGCGTGTCCCGGTCCGCTCCGGCTGTGTCCCGGTGCCGGTCCCGATGCTCCCGGGTCCCGCTCCCGGTGTGTCCCGGTTCGGTTCGGGTGCGTTTGGATGCGTCCGGATGTGTCCCGATGCTGGTTCTGATGCCTCCCGGTGTGTCCCGGTCCGGTCCGGGTGCGTTTGGATGCGTCCGGATGTGTCCCGGTGCTGGTTCTGATGCCTCCCGGTGTGTCCCGGTCCGGTCCGGGTGCGTTTTGTTGCGTCCGGATGCGTCCCGGTGCTGGTTCTGATGTGACCCGGTGTGTCCCGGTCCGGTCCGGGTGTGTCTCGGTGCCGCTCCCGGGACCCTTCTCCGCCTCCTCGCGGCCACGAGCCCGATCCTGATCTCGATCGTTCCGCCGCCGTTTCTCGGAAACCGAATCGAAACCGAGTCGATGGGAGCGGGGGGAGGGGAGGGGGGCGGGAATTTTGGGATGCGGGGGGAGGGAGGAGGCGCCACCGGCAGCGCGCGGGGAGGGGGCGGGATGGGAACCGGGCAGGGGGGCACCGCGCACCGAGGGGGGGGTCACCGGGGATCACTGATGGGAGCCGGGCACGGGGGGGGAGGGGGGGGGTCCCGTAAATCCCCCGGGGGACTCCCGGGGGTGACTCCCGAGGTTTTGGGGGGGAGGGACGAGAAGCGACCGGTGATTGGCCGCGAGAGGCGGCGCCATCAGTTGCCGGGAGGATGGAGCCGGAGCGGCTCGGCGCGGCGCGGCCGGGAAAGTGAAAGCGAAAGGCGGCGAGTGGACGCTGAAGGTGGCGACCGGGAGGCTGCCGAGGGTTATCCGCGCCGGGAGCCGCCGGTCTGTGCCGGGAGCCGCCGCCGCGGCCATGGCGCTGCCCCCCGCCGCCCGCCTCGCCGTCGCGCTGCCGCTGGTTGACCTGGCAGCCCTGGCGGCACTAGCCCACTTAGCCCCGGCGCTAGCCCACTGGGGCGCGGCGGCCGCCTGGCTGGAAGCCGCGCTGCGACTCGCGGTGCTGGCCACCGCCGGGCGGCTCCTTGCCCCGGGGGGACCGCGGGGAGCCGCCGCCGTGGTGCTCAGCATCACCCCGGCCGCGTTCCTCAGCCTCCGCAGCCTGGCGGTGCCCCGCGGTGCCGCCCCCGCGCTGTTGGCCGCGGCCGCCCCGGCTTGGCTGGTGCTGAGCCACGGAGCGGCCGCCGCTGCGCTGGCGGCTTGGGCAGTGCCGGTGCCCGGCGAGCCCGTGGGAACCGGGGCACCGGGGGGCGTGCGGAGGCTGCTGGTGTTGGCGTGCGGCGAGTGGCCCGTCCTCAGCGGGGGCTTCTTCTTCCTGGTGTTGGCCGTGTTGGGTGAGTGGAGGAGGAGGAGGAGGAGAGTCGGGGGGTGGTCCTGGAGTTGCTGCAGCCCCCTCCCCACGCTGATGCCGCCCCGCACCAGGGGAGGCTGCGGGGCCGTATTGCACCGGTAGAGCCTTGGATGCCATCCGTGGTGGGGCCGGACTCACCGTCTCCACCGTCGGGCTGGTCCTCGCTGCTGATTTGGGCAGGTGGGTGTCCCCAGCGCCTCCTCGTCCCTCTGGCTGCCCCCCACTGGGCGGCTGATGTGTGTCTGTGCCCCCTCCCAGCTCGTTCTTCGCCGGCTGCCGGGGGGGTCTCTTCTTTTGGGCACAAGCTCGGCTCAAGCTGAGCACCCGCCACCGCCTCTTCTCCCGCCTGGTACGCCAGGAGCTTTCCTTCTTCCAGGGGAAGCCAGCAGGTAAAAAGGGAGAGGGGGGGTCCCTCTATCATCCCACTACCCCCCAGCACCCCCAACCCCACCCCACTGACCCCCCTAAGTGTCCCCACAGCCGAGTTGTCTGCCCGGTTGGACAACGACGTGCCCCTACTGTGCCAGGCGGTGCCACACAGCGCCAACGTGGGCTTACGGAGCTTGGTGAAGGTGTTGTGCTTGGCTGGCTTCATGGTGGGGCTGTCACCAAGGCTGGTGCTGCTGGCACTGCTCGAGGTGCCCCTCACCATCACCGCCCGCAAGGTCTATGATGCCCGGTACCAGGTGGGCTTGGGGATGGGATGGGGATGGAGGGGACAGGAGGGAGACCAGAGGGGTGGGAATGGGGAAGGAGGTGGTGGGATGGAGAGCAGGGGAGATGGGATGTGGATGGGGTGTTAGGGACTAGGAGAGTGGGATAGAGATGGAGTGGTGGGATGGAGATGAGGAGGGTGGGATGGGAAGATGGAGATCAGAAGGATGGGATGAGGAGATGGAGATCAGGATGGTGGGATGGGAACAGGGTGGTGGGATGGAGACCAGTGGGGTGGGATGGGGTGATGGAGACCAGGGAAGTGGGAAGGGGAGATGGAGACCAGGAGGATGGGATGGGGAGATGGAAATCAGAAGGATGGGATGAGGAGATGGAGATCAGGAGGGTGGGATGGGAACAGGGTGGTGGGATGGAGACCAGGAGAGTGGGAAGGGGGATGGAGACCAGGGGAGTCAGATGGGGTGATGGACATCAGAAGGATGGGATGGGGAGATGGAGATCAGGAGGGTGGGATGGAGACTAGGAGAGTGAGATATGGATGGAGTAGTATTAGAGAACAGGACAGTGGGATGGAGATGGTGTGGTGGGATGGAGGCCAAGAGGGTGGGATGGGAGGGTGGAGATCTGGAGGGTGAGATGGAGACCAGGATGGTGGAGTGGGAACAGGTTGGTGGGATGGAGACCAGGAGAGTGGGAAAGTGGGATGGAGACCAGGGGAGTCAGATGGGGTGATGGAGATCAGAAGGATGGGATGGGGAGATGGAGATCAGGAGAGTGGGATGGAGATGGTGTGGTGAGATGGAGGCCAAGAGGGTGGGATGGAGATCAGGAGGGTGAGATGGAGACCAGAGGAGTGAAATGGGGTGGTGGGATGGAGATCAGGGGTGTGGGATGGGGAGGATGGGCACAGGATGATGGAATGGGTACCCTGGGGTTGGGAAGGGGGTTGGATGGATGAGGTGGTGGGATGAAGTGGGATTGGGATTGGGGAAGGAGGTGGTGGGATGGAGACCAGGAGACTGGGATGTGGATGGAGTAGTATTAGAGACCAGGAGAGTGGGATGGAGATGGTGTGGTGGGATGGAGACCAGGAGGGTGGGATGGGGAGATGGAGACCAGGATGGTGGGATGGGAACAGGGTGGTGGGATGGAGATGGTGTGGTGGGATGGAGGACAAGAGGGTGGGATGGGGGGGATGGAGATCTGGAGGGTGAGATGGAGACCAGGAGAGTGGGAAGGGGGATGGAGACCAGAGGAGTCAGATGGGGTGATGGAGATCAGAAGGATGGGATGGGAAGATGGAGATCAGGAGAGTGGGATGGAGATGGTGTGGTGAGATGGAGGCCAAGAGGGTGGGATGGAGATCAGGAGGGTGAGATGGAGACCAGAGGAGTGAAATGGGGTGGTGGGATGGAGATCAGGGGTGTGGGATGGGGAGGATGGGCACAGGATGATGGAATGGGTACCCTGGGGTTGGGAAGGGGGTTGGATGGATGAGGTGGTGGGATGAAGTGGGATTGGGGAAGGAGGTGGTGGGATGGAGAGCAGGGGGGTGGGATGTGGATGGAGTAGTATTAGAGACCAGGAGAGTGGGATGGAGATGGTGGGATGGAGACCAGGAGGGTGGGATGGAGACCAGGGAAGTGGGAAGGTGAGATGGAGACCAGGATGGTGGGATGGGAACAGGGTGGTGGGATGGAGATGGTGTGGTGGGATGGAGGACAAGAGGGTGGGATGGGGGGGGAGGGAGATCAGGAGGGTGAGATGGAGACCAGGATGGTGGAGTGGGAACAGGGTGGTGGGATGGAGACCAGGGGATGGAGACCAGGAGAGTGGGAAAGGGGGATGGAGACCAGGGGAGTCAGATGCAGAGATGGAGACCAAGAGGATGGGATGGAGACCAGGGGAGTGGGCTGGAGAGATGGAGATCAGGAGGGTGGGATGGGGGGAATGGAGACCAGGAGTGTGGGATGGGGTGGTGGGGTGAAGATCAGGATAGTGAGATGGGGAGGATGGGCACAGGATGATGGGATGGGGATCAGGGGTTGGGAAGGGGGTCCAGTGGATGGGGTGGTGGGATGAAGGTCAAGGAGGTCGATGGGGCTGATGGGGACAGGGTGGTGTCAGAGGTCAGCACAGTGGGATGGGGATGGGGTGGTGAGGTGGGGACAGAGCTTTTGGGGTGTCCCCTCATCACCCCAGGGGTGCTGAGTCCAGCCCTTCACCCTCCCCAGGCCCAGCAGAGAGCCAAGCTGGACGCCACAGCCGCCACGGCAGCGGTGGTGCAGGAGGCCGTGTCCTCCATGGAGACCGTGCAGACCTTCGCCGGGGAGGAGGAGGAGGAAGGTCGGCACAGCCAGGCTGTGGCTGAGACACTGAGGCTGACGAAGCAGATGGACATGGAAAAAGCCCTTTTGACCCTCATCCAGCGGGTCAGGGCTGCACTAGAGGAGCCCCCAGCACCCAGCAGCCCTCTGTGTTCGCCCCCTCCTGACCCACCCACCTTCTCCCCCATCCCCACAGGCGCTGCAGTTGGCTGTACAGGTGCTGGTGCTCTGCCAGGGGCACCAGCAGCTCCGCCAAGGGACCATCACCGCTGGCAGCCTGGTCACCTTCCTCCTCTACCAGGCCAAAGTGGGTCGCTGCGTGGAGGTGAGAGCTCAGATCACCCTCCAGCACATCCCACCCACCCAGCCCCCAGTGCCTCTGCCCTCACCCCTGACCCCTGGCACAGGCGCTGGTGTTTGGCCACGGAGACCTGAGGAGCAAAGCACTGGCTGGGAGCAAGGTCTGGGAGTACCTGGAGCTGGAACCCAGCGGGGACAGAGGGGGCAGCCGGGCACCTGCCACGCTGCGAGGCCACGTCGTGTTCCAGCGCGTCTCCTTCGCCTACCCCACGCGCCCCGAGCGCCTCGTGCTGCGGGTACGGCCAGGGGCTGGGCAGGGGGGCTCCAGGGAAAGGGCTCAGGGGTCAGAAGTGCTTAAGGATGAGGCTCAGATCACCAAGGAGGGAGCTTGGAGGTAGCCAAGGAGGTGGCTGAGGTGTCCTTGAGCACCCACCACTGCAGCCTGAGTGCCTTGTCCTAGAGGTGCAGCCTAGGGGCTGGGCAGGGGGGCTCCAAGGAAAGGGCTCAGGGGTCCTCAGGGGTCAGATGTGCTTAAGAAGGGGGCTCAGATCACCAAGGAGGGAGCTTGGAAGTAGCCAAGGAGGTGGCTGAGGTGTCCTCGAGCACTCACCACTGCAGCCTGAGTGCCTTGTGCTGCAGGTACAGCCCAGGGGCTCTGGGGTCCACAAGGAAGGGGCTTGGGGTCTTCAAGGAGGAGATTCAGGTGTCCCCTGAGCACCCACTGCCACATCCCAAGGGCCTTGTCCTGCAGGTGCAGCCCAGGGGCTGGGCAGGTTCCACAAGGAAGGGATTCAGGGCTCAGATGTGCTTAAGGGGGCTCAGGAGTCCCTAAGGAAGTGTCTCAGATCACCAAGGAGGGAGCTTGGAGGTAGCCAAGGAGGTGGCTGAGGTGTCCTTGAGCACCCACCACTGCAGCCTGAGTGCCTTGTCCTGCAGGTACAGTCCAGGGGCTGGGCAGGGGGGCTCCAAGGAAAGGGCTCAGTGGTCCTCAGGGCTCAGGGGTGCTTAAGGATGAGGCTCAGATCGTTAAGGAGGGAGCTTGGAGGTAGCCAAGGAGGTGGCTGAGGTGTCCTGGAGCACCCACCACTGCAGCCTGAGTGCCTTGTCCTGCAGATACAGTCCAGGGGCTGGGGAGGGGGTCCCCAAAGAAAGGGCTCAGTGGTCCTCAGGGGTCAGATGTGCTTAAGAAGGGGGCTCAGATCACCAAGGAGGGAGCTTGGAAGTAGCCAAGGAGGTGGCTGAGGTGTCCTCGAGCACTCACCACTGCAGCCTGAGTGCCTTGTGCTGCAGGTACAGCCCAGGGGCTCTGGGGTCCACAAGGAAGGGGCTTGGGGTCTTCAAGGAGGAGATTCAGGTGTCCCTGAGCACCCACCGCTATGTCCTGAGTGCCTTGTCCTAGAGGTGCAGCCCAGGGGCTGGGGAGGGGGTCCCCAAAGAAAGGGCTCAGTGGTCCTCAGGGGTCAGATGTGCTTAAGAAGGGGGCTCAGATCACCAAGGAGGGAGCTTGGAAGTAGCCAAGGAGGTGGCTGAGGTGTCCTCGAGCACTCACCACTGCAGCCTGAGTGCCTTGTGCTGCAGGTACAGCCCAGGGGCTCTGGGGTCCACAAGGAAGGGGCTTGGGGTCTTCAAGGAGGAGATTCAGGTGTCCCTGAGCACCCACCGCTATGTCCTGAGTGCCTTGTCCTGCAGGTACAGTCCAGGGGCTGGGGAGGGGGTCCCCAAAGAAAGGGCTCAGTGGTCCTCAGGGGTCAGAAGTGCTTAAGGATGAGGCTGAGATCACCAAGGAGGGAGCCTGGAGGTAGCCAAGGAGGTGGCTGAGGTGTCCTTGAGCACCCACCACTGCAGCCTGAGTGCCTTGTCCTGCAGGTACAGTCCAGGGGCTGGGGAGGGGGTCCCCAAAGAAAGGGCTCAGTGGTCCTCAGGGGTCAGATGTGCATAAGAAGGGGGCTCAGATCACCAAGGAGGGAGCTTGGAGGTAGCCAAGGAGGTGGCTGAGATGTCCTGGAGCACCCACCACTGCAGCCTGAGTGCCTTGTCCTGCAGGTACAGCCCAGGGGCTGGGCAGGGGGTCTCCAAGGAAAGGGCTCAGTGGTCCTCAGGGCTCAGGGGTGCTTAAGGATGAGGCTGAGATCACCAAGGAGGGAGCTTGGAAGTAGCCAAGGAGGTGACTGAGGTGTCCTCGAGCATCTACCACTGCAGGCTGAGTGCCTTGTGCTGCAGGTACAGCCCAGGGGCTGGGCAGGGGGGCTCCAAGGAAAGGGCTCAGGGGTCAGAAGTGCTTAAGGATGAGGCTCAGATTGTTAAGGAGGGAGCTTGGAGGTAGCCAAGGAGGTGGCTGAGGTGTCCTGGAGCACCCACCACTGCAGCCTGAGTGCCTTGTCCTGCAGGTACAGCCCAGGGGCTGGGCAGGGGGTCTCCAAGGAAAGGGCTCAGTGGTCCTCAGGGTTCAGGGGTGCTTAAGGATGAGGCTCAGATCGTTAAGGAGGGAGCTTGGAGGTAGCCAAGGAGGTGGCTGAGGTGTCCTGGAGCACCCACCACTGCAGCCTGAGTGCCTTGTCCTGCAGGTACAGCCCAGGGGCTCTGGGGTCCACAAGGAAGGGGCTTGGGGTCTTCAAGGAGGAGATTCAGATGTCCCTGAGCACCCACTGCTATGTCCTGAGTGCCTTGTCCTAGAGGTGCAGCCCAGGGGCTGGGCAGGGGGGCTCCAAGGAAAGGGCTCAGTGGTCCTCAGGGCTCAGGGGTGCTTAAGGATGAGGCTCAGATCGTTAAGGAGGGAGCTTGGAGGTAGCCAAGGAGGTGGCTGAGGTGTCCTTGAGCACCCACCACTGCAGCCTGAGTGCCTTGTCCTGCAGGTACAGTCCAGGGGCTGGGGAGGGGGTCCCCAAAGAAAGGGCTCAGTGGTCCTCAGGGGTCAGATGTGCTTAAGAAGGGGGCTCAGATCACCAAGGAGGGAGCTTGGAGGTAGCCAAGGAGGTGGCTGAGATGTCCTGGAGCACCCACCACTGCAGCCTGAGTGCCTTGTCCTGCAGGTACAGCCCAGGGGCTCTGGGGTCCACAAGGAAGGGGCTTGGGGTCTTCAAGGAGGAGATTCAGATGTCCCTGAGCACCCACTGCTATGTCCTGAGTGCCTTGTTCTAGAGGTGCAGCCCAGGGGCTGGGCAGGGGGGCTCCAAGGAAAGGGCTCAGGGGGCCTCAGGGGTCAGATGTGCATAAGAAGGGGGCTCAGATCACCAAGGAGGGAGCTTGGAGGTAGCCAAGGAGGTGGCTGAGGTGTCCTCGAGCACTCACCACTGCAGCCTGAGTGCCTTGTCCTGCAGGTTCATCCAAGGGGCTCTGGGGTCCACAAGGAAGGGGCTTGGGGGTCTTCAGGAGGAGGTTCAGGTGTCCCCTGAGCACCCACTGCCACATCCCTAGGGCCTTGTCCTGCAGGTGCAGCCCAGGGGCTGGGCAGGTTCCACAAGGAAGGGATTCAGGGCTCAGATGTGCTTAAGGGGTCTCAGGAGTCCCTAAGGAAGTGTCTCAGATCACCAAGGAGGGAGCTTGGAGGTAGCCAAGGAGGTGGCTGAGGTGTCCTGGAGCACCCATCACTGCAGTCTGAGTGCCTTGTCCTGCAGGTACAGCCCAGGGGCTGGGCAGGGGGGCTCCAAGGAAAGGGCTCAGGGGTCCTCAGGGGTCAGGGGTGCTTAAGGATGAGGCTCAGATCACCAAGGAGGGAGCTTGGAGGTAGCCAAGGAGGTGGCTGAGGTGTCCTCGAGCACCGATCACTGCAGTCTGAGTGCCTTGTCCTGCAGGTACAGCCCAGGGGCTCTGGGGTCCACAAGGAAGGGGCTTGGGGTCTTCAAGGAGGAGATTAAAGTGCCTCTGAGCACCCACTGCAACATCACAAGGGCCTTGTCATGCAGGTACATCCAAGGCCCTGGGCAGGGGGGCTCCAAGGAAAGGGCTCAGGGATCCTCAGGGGTCAGAAGTGCTTAAGAAGGGGGCTCAGATCACCAAGGAGGGAGCTTGGAGGTAGCCAAGGAGGTGGCTGAGGTGTCCTTGAGCACCCACCACTGCAGCCTGAGTGCCTTGTGCTGCAGGTTCAGCCCAGGGGCTGGGGAGGGGGTCTCCAAGGAAAGGGCTCAGTGGTCCTCAGGGCTCAGGGGTGCTTAAGGATGAGGCTCAGATCGTTAAGGAGGGAGCTTGGAGGTAGCCAAGGAGGTGGCTGAGGTGTCCTCGAGCATCTACCACTGCAGGCTGAGTGCCTTGTGCTGCAGGTACAGCCCAGGGGCTGGGGAGGGGGGCTCCAAGGAAAGGGCTCAGGGGTCAGAAGTGCTTAAGGATGAGGCTCAGATTGTTAAGGAGGGAGCTTGGAGGTAGCCAAGGAGGTGGCTGAGGTGTCCCGGAGCACCCACCACTGCAGCCTGAGTGCCTTGTCCTGCAGGTACAGCCCAGGGGCTGGGCAGGGGGTCTCCAAGGAAAGGGCTCAGTGGTCCTCAGGGCTCAGGGGTGCTTAAGGATGAGGCTCAGATTGTTAAGGAGGGAGCTTGGAGGTAGCCAAGGAGGTGGCTGAGGTGTCCTTGAGCACCCACCACTACAGCCTGAGTGCCTTGTCCTGCAGGTACAGTCCAGGGGCTGGGGAGGGGGTCCCCAAAGAAAGGGCTCAGTGGTCCTCAGGGGTCAGATGTGCTTAAGAAGGGGGCTCAGATCACCAAGGAGGGAGCTTGGAGGTAGCCAAGGAGGTGGCTGAGATGTCCTGGAGCACCCACCACTGCAGCCTGAGTGCCTTGTCCTGCAGGTACAGCCCAGGGGCTCTGGGGTCCACAAGGAAGGGGCTTGGGGTCTTCAAGGAGGAGATTCAGATGTCCCTGAGCACCCACTGCTATGTCCTGAGTGCCTTGTCCTAGAGGTGCAGCCCAGGGGCTGGGCAGGGGGGCTCCAAGGAAAGGGCTCAGTGGTCCTCAGGGCTCAGGGGTGCTTAAGGATGAGGCTCAGATCGTTAAGGAGGGAGCTTGGAGGTAGCCAAGGAGGTGGCTGAGGTGTCCTTGAGCACCCACCACTGCAGCCTGAGTGCCTTGTCCTGCAGGTACAGCCCAGGGGCTCTGGGATCCACAAGGAAGGGGCTTGGGGTCTTCAAGGAGGAGATTCAGGTGTCTTTGAGCACCCACTGCCATGTCCTGAGTGCCTTGTTCTAGAGGTGCAGCCTAGGGGTTGGGGAGGGGGTCTCCAAGGAAAGGGCTCAGGGGGCCTCAGGGGTCAGATGTGCATAAGAAGGGGGCTCAGATCACCAAGGAGGGAGCTTGGAGGTAGCCAAGGAGGTGGCTGAGGTGTCCTCGAGCACTCACCACTGCAGCCTGAGTGCCTTGTCCTGCAGGTTCATCCAAGGGGCTCTGGGGTCCACAAGGAAGGGGCTTGGGGGTCTTCAGGAGGAGGTTCAGGTGTCCCCTGAGCACCCACTGCCACATCCCTAGGGCCTTGTCCTGCAGGTGCAGCCCAGGGGCTGGGCAGGTTCCACAAGGAAGGGATTCAGGGCTCAGATGTGCTTAAGGGGTCTCAGGAGTCCCTAAGGAAGTGTCTCAGATCACCAAGGAGGGAGCTTGGAGGTAGCCAAGGAGGTGGCTGAGGTGTCCTTGAGCATCCATCACTGCAGCCTGAGTGCCTTGTGCTGCAGGTGCAGCCCAGGGGCTGGGCAGGGGGGCTCCAGGGAAAGGGCTCAGGGGTCAGAAGTGCTTAAGGATGAGGCTCAGATCACCAAGGAGGGAGCTTGGAGGTAGCCAAGGAGGTGGCTGAGGTGTCCTCGAGCACCGATCACTGCAGTCTGAGTGCCTTGTCCTGCAGGTACAGCCCAGGGGCTCTGGGGTCCACAAGGAAGGGGCTTGGGGTCTTCAAGGAGGAGATTAAAGTGCCTCTGAGCACCCACTGCAACATCACAAGGGCCTTGTCATGCAGGTACATCCAAGGCCCTGGGCAGGGGGGCTCCAAGGTAAGGGCTCAGTGGTCCTCAGGGGTCAGAAGTGCTTAAGAAGGGGGCTCAGATCACCAAGGAGGGAGCTTGGAGGTAGCCAAGGAGGTGGCTGAGGTGTCCTTGAGCACCCACCACTGCAGCCTGAGTGCCTTGTGCTGCAGGTTCAGCCCAGGGGCTGGGGAGGGGGTCTCCAAGGAAAGGGCTCAGTGGTCCTCAGGGCTCAGGGGTGCTTAAGGATGAGGCTCAGATCGTTAAGGAGGGAGCTTGGAGGTAGCCAAGGAGGTGGCTGAGGTGTCCTCGAGCATCTACCACTGCAGGCTGAGTGCCTTGTGCTGCAGGTACAGCCCAGGGGCTGGGGAGGGGGTCCCCAAGGAAAGGGCTCAGGGGTCCTCAGGGGTCAGAAGTGCTTAAGGATGAGGCTCAGATCACCAAGGAGGGAGCTTGGAAGTAGCCAAGGAGGTGGCTGAGGTGTCCTGGAGCACCCACCACTGCAGTCTGAGTGCCTTGTCCTGCAGGTACAGCCCAGGGGCTCTGGGGTCCACAAGGAAGGGGCTTGGGGTCTTCAAGGAGGAGATTCAGATGTCCCTGAGCACCCACTGCTATGTCCTGAGTGCCTTGTCCTAGAGGTGCAGCCCAGGGGCTGGGCAGGGGGGCTCCAAGGAAAGGGCTCAGTGGTCCTCAGGGCTCAGGGGTGCTTAAGGATGAGGCTCAGATCGTTAAGGAGGGAGCTTGGAGGTAGCCAAGGAGGTGGCTGAGGTGTCCTTGAGCACCCACCACTGCAGCCTGAGTGCCTTGTCCTGCAGGTACAGTCCAGGGGCTGGGGAGGGGGTCCCCAAAGAAAGGGCTCAGTGGTCCTCAGGGGTCAGATGTGCTTAAGAAGGGGGCTCAGATCACCAAGGAGGGAGCTTGGAGGTAGCCAAGGAGGTGGCTGAGGTGTCCTCGAGCACTCACCATTGCAGTCTGAGTGCCTTGTCCTGCAGGTGCAGCCCAGGGGCTGGGCAGGGGGGCTCCAAGGAAAGGGCTCAGTGGTCCTCAGGGCTCAGGGGTGCTTAAGGATGAGGCTCAGATCGTTAAGGAGGGAGCTTGGAGGTAGCCAAGGAGGTGGCTGAGGTGTCCTTGAGCACCCACCACTGCAGCCTGAGTGCCTTGTCCTGCAGGTACAGCCCAGGGGCTCTGGGATCCACAAGGAAGGGGCTTGGGGTCTTCAAGGAGGAGATTCAGATGTCCCTGAGCACCCACTGCTATGTCCTGAGTGCCTTGTCCTAGAGGTGCAGCCTAGGGGTTGGGGAGGGGGTCTCCAAGGAAAGGGCTCAGGGGGCCTCAGGGGTCAGATGTGCATAAGAAGGGGGCTCAGATCACCAAGGAGGGAGCTTGGAAGTAGCCAAGGAGGTGGCTGAGGTGTCCTGGAGCACCCACCACTGCAGCCTGAGTGCCTTGTCCTGCAGGTACAGCCAGAGATCTTGGAGGTCCCATAGCTAGGGACTGGGGGGGTCTCCAAAAAGGGGATTCAGGTGTCCTTGAGCACCCTGCACCACATCCTGAGTGCCTCATCCTGCAGGTAGATGCTGGTCCACAGTGTCATCCCAGAGAAACTGGCTGCCTGTGGCTTGCATGGACCCACTCTGAGATGGGTGGGAAACTGGTTGGTGTCTGGGCTCAGTGGTGGGGAATGGAGTTAAATCCAGCTGGTGCCCAGTCACACCAGTGTGTTCCCCAGGGCTCAGTGCTGGGGCCTGGGCTGTTGAACAGCTTTATCAGTGGGTGAGGCAACCAAGTACATCCTCATTAAGATCTCAGCTGACAGGAGCTGTGTGGGCATGTAGATGTGCCTGAGGGCAGGGAGGCTCTTCAGAGAGCCCTGCCCAGGCTGGGGCAATGGGCTGAGGGCAATGGCATCAGGTTGCCCAAGTGCCAGGTCCTGCCCTTGGGCCTCACCAAGCCCAGGTCCTGCTCCAGGCTGGGACAGAGGGGCTGGAAAGGGCCTGAGGGGGTTGATGCCAGTGGCTGAACATGAGCCAGCAGCGTGCCCAGGTGGGCAAGAGGCCAGTGGCATCCTGGCTGGTGGCAGCACTGGGGTGGTAGCAGGAGCAGGACAGGGATTGTCCCCTGTGCTGGGCCCTGGGGAGGCTGCAGCTCCAGGACTGGAGGCAGGATTGGGCCCCTCAGTCACTGTCACAGGGACACTGAGGGGCTGCAGCTCCAGGGCTGGAGGCAGGATTGGGCCCCTCACTCACTGCCACAGGGACACTGAGGTGCTGCAGCTCCAGGGCTGGAGGCAGGATTGGGCCCCTCAGTCACTGTCACAGGGACACTGAGGGGCTGCAGCTCCAGGGCTGGAGGCAGGATTGGGCCCCTCACTTGCTGCCACAGGGACACTGAGGGGCTGCAGCTCCAGGACTGGAGGCAGGATTGGGCCCCTCACTCCCTGCCACAGGGACACTGAGGGGCTGCAGCTCCAGGACTGGAGGCAGGATTGGACCCCTCACTCGCTGCCACAGGGACATTGAGGGGCTGCAGCTCCAGGACTGGAGGCAGGATTGGGCCCCTCACTCGCTGCCACAGGGACACTGAGGGGCTGCAGCATGGCCAGAGCCGGGCACAGAGCTGGGGAAGGGGCTGGAGCACAAGGGGCTGGGCAGGGGCTGAGGGAATGGGGGTGTTGAGCCTGGAGAAGGGGAGGCTGAGAGGACACAGGAGCCCTCTCTGACACTCCCTGACAGATGTGGGGAGGTTGGGGTTGGTCTCTCCAGGAGAACAAGAGGAAACAGCCTCAAGTTGCCCCAGGGGAGGTTGAGGCTGGAGCTGAGGCAGAACCGTTTCCCTCAGAGGGGTGTCACCCCTGTGCCAGGCTGCCCAGGGAGCTGGGGCAGTGCCCAGCCCTGCAGGGACCCCAAAGCCATGGTGCTGAGCTGCTGAGGGGGCCATGGCTGGATGAGCTCAGTGCTTGTTCTCAGCCATCAAGCCCACAAGGGCTCAGTGCTTCCAAGCAGGGGACTCGGGGTATCCCTGACCCCCCAGCACTGCATCCCTCTGCCCTTCTCCCACCCCACCAGGACGTGTCCTTCGAGCTGCTCCCCGGGGAGGTGACGGCGCTGGCGGGACACAACGGCAGTGGCAAGAGCAGCTGTGCAGGGCTGCTGCAGCGGCTCTACGAGCCCAGGAGCGGGGAGGTGCTGCTGGATGGGGCAGCGCTGCGGGACTACGAGCACCGCTACCTGCACCGGCAGGTGAGGCCGAGCGGCGGCTGGGCACCGGGGAGGGGACCCAGGGGCACCCTGCTCAGCCTGTCCCCGGGGGTAGGTGGTGTCAGTGGCACAGGAACCCGTGCTCTTCTCTGGCACCATCCGAGACAACATCACCCTGGGGCTGGAAGGCTGCGGGGAGGACGAGGTGAGGGCGGCCGCTGCCGCCGCCGGCGCGCTCGGCTTCATCACGGCGCTGGAGCGAGGCTTTGACACAGGTGGGTGGTGGGGCCATGGTCCCTCCTTTCTGTGTCTTCTTAGTCCCCATGATCCTTCTTTCTCGTGTCTCCTTGGTCCCCATGGTCCCTCCTTCCTGTGTCTTCTTAGTCCCCATGGTCCCTCCTTCCCATGTCTCCTTGGTCCCCATGGTCTCTCCTTCCCATGTCTCCTTGGTCCCCATGGTCCCTCCTTCCCATGTCTCCTGATCCCCGCGTCCTCATGGTCCCTCCTTCCTGTGTCTCCTTGGTCCCCATGGTCCCTCCTTCCCATGTCTCCTTGGTCCCCATGGTCCCTCCTTTCTGTGTCTTCTTAGTCCCCACGTCCCCTGAGTCACTCTGTCCCATGTCTCCTTGGACCCCATAGTTCCTCCTTCTCATGTCTTCTTGGCTCCCATGTCCCCATGGTCCCTCCTTCCTATGTCTTCTTGGTCCCCATGGTCCCTCCTTCCTATGTTTCCTTGGTCCTCATGTCCCCATGGTCCTTTCTTCCCATGTCTCCTTGGTCCCCATGGTCCCTCCTTCCTGTGTCTTCATGGTCCCTCCTTCCCATGTCTCCTTGGTCCCCATGGTCCCTCCTTCCCATGTCTTCTTAGTCCCCATGGTCCTTTCTTCCCATGTCTCCGTGGTCCCCATGGTCCCTCCTTCCTGTGTCTTCATGGTCCCTCCTTCCCATGTCTCCTTGCTACCCATGTCCTCATGGTCCCTTCTTCCTCTATCTTCTTAGTTCCCATGGTCTCTCCTTCCAATGTCTCTCTGGTCCCCATATCCCCATGGTCCCTCCTTCCCATGTCTCCTTGGTCCTCACGGTCCCTTCTTCTTGTGTCTTCTTAGTCCCCATGTCCCCTGAGTCACTCTGTCCCGTTGTCTCCTTGGCTCCCATGTCCCCATGGTCCTTTCTTCCCATGTCTCCTTGGACCCCATGGTCTCTACTTCTCATGTCTCCTTGGTCCCCATGGTCCCTTCTTCCCATGTCTCCTGATCCCCATGTCCTCATGGTCCCTTCTCCCTGTGTCTTCTTAGTCCCCATGGTCCCTCCTTCCCATGTCTCCTTGGTCCCTATGTCACCATGGTCCCTCCTTCCCATGTCTCCTTGTTCCACATGTCCCCATGGTCCCTCCTTCCCATGTCTCCTTGGACCCCATGTCCTCATGGTCCCTTCTTCCTTTGTCTTCTTGGTCCCCATGGTCCCTCCTTCCCGTGTCTCCTTGTTCCCCATGGTCCCTCCTTCCCATGTCTCCTTGTTCCACATGTCCTCATGGTCCCTTCTTCCTGTATCTTCTTAGTCCCCATGTCCCGAGTCACTCTGTCCCATGTCTCCTTGTTCCACATGTCCCCATGGTCCCTCCTTCCCATGTGTCCTTGGTCCCCATGGTCCCTCCTTCCTCTGTCTTAGTCCCCATGGTCCCTCCTTCCCATGTCTCTTTGGTCCCCATGTCCTCATGGTCCTTTCTTCCCATGTCTCTTTGGTCCCCATGTCCTCATGGTCCTTTCTTCCCATGTCTCCTTGGACCCCATGTGCCCATGGTCTCTACTTCTCATGTCTCCTTGGTCCCCATGGTCCCTTCTTCCCATGTCTCCTGATCCCCATGTCCTCACGGTCCCTTCTCCCTGTATCTTCTTAGTCCCCATGTCCCCTGAGTCACTCTGTCCCATGTCTCCTTGTTCCACATGTCCCCATGGTCCCTCCTTCCTGTGTCTCTTTGGTCCCCATGGTCCCTCCTTCCCGTGTCTTCTTGGACCCCATGTGCCCATGGTCCCTTCTTCCTGTGTCTTCTTAGTCCCCATGGTCCCTGAGTCCCTCTGTCCCATGTCTCCTTGGACCCCATGTCCCCATAGTCTCTACTTCCCATGTCTCCTTGGACCCCATGTCCCCATAGTCTCTACTTCCCATGTCTCCTTGGACCCCATGTCCCCATAGTCTCTACTTCCCATGTCTCCTTGGACCCCATGGTCTCTACTTCTCATGTCTCCTTGGTCCCCATGGTCCCTCCTTCCCATGTCTCCTGATCCCCATGTCCTCATGGTCCCTTCTCCCTGTGTCTTCTTGGTCCCCATGGTCCCTCCTTCCCATGTCTCCTTGGTCCCTATGTCACCATGGTCCCTCCTTCCCATGTCTCCTTGGTCCCTATGTCACCATGGTCCCTCCTTCCCATGTCTCCTTGGACCCCATGTCCTCATGGTCCCTTCTTCCTTTGTCTTCTTGGTCCCCATGGTCCCTCCTTCCCATGTCTCCTTGGACCCCATGATCCTTCGTTCCCGTGTCTCTTTGGTCCCCATGTCCCCATGGTCCCTTCTTCCTCTGTCTTAGTCCCCATGGTCCCTCCTTCCCATGTCTCCTTGGTCCCTATGTCACCATGGTCCCTCCTTCCCATGTCTCCTTGTTCCACATGTCCCCATGGTCCCTCCTTCCCATGTCTCCTTGGACCCCATGTCCTCATGGTCCCTTCTTCCTTTGTCTTCTTGGTCCCCATGGTCCCTCCTTCCCATGTCTCCTTGGTCCCTATGTCACCATGGTCCCTCCTTCCCATGTCTCCTTGGTCCCTATGTCACCATGGTCCCTCCTTCCCATGTCTCCTTGGACCCCATGATCCTTCGTTCTCATGTCTCTTTGGTCCCCATGTCCTCATGGTCCCTTCTTCCTTTGTCTTCTTAGTTCCCATGGTCCCTCCTTCCCGTGTCTCCTTGGTCCCTGTGTCACCATGGTCCCTCCTTCCCCTGTCTTCTGATCCCCATGTCCTCATGGTCCCTCCTTCCCATGTCTCCTTGGTCCCCATGGTCCCTTCTTCCTGTGTCTCCTTGTTCCACATGTCCCCTGAGCCCCCCACTCCTGGTGGGGACCCCCCAGATGCTTGGGGACCTGCTCAGCCTTTGTCCTTCCCCCCTGCAGCCGTGGGGGACGGCGGGGGGCAGCTCTCAGCGGGGCAGAAGCAGCGCATCGCCATCGCCCGCGCCCTGCTGCGCAGACCCGCCGTGCTCATCCTGGACGAAGCCACCAGCGCCCTGGATGGAGAGGGCTGGCTGCTGGTGAGCAGCTGGGAGGTGTTGGGGGGCGTCCCCAGCCGCAGGGTCGGGCTCTGATGGGCACCCCCACTTGTGTGTCCCCCCTCCAGCCTCAGCAGTGGGTGCGCAGCGGGAGGACTCGGACGGTGCTGCTGATCAGCCACTGCCCGCGGGCGCTACGGGCGGCGCAGCGCGTCCTGGTGCTGGCCGGGGGAGAGCTGGTGGAGATGGGGACGCCAGCGGAGCTGCAAAGCCACCACGGGCCCTACAGCCACCTCCTGCAGCGCTGCCCCGGCACAGGGGCGCCAGAGAGCCCGGGGATGGGCTGAGGGGGGAGGGCTGGGAGGGTGCTGCCCGCCTGGGGGGGTGGGGGGTGTGCAGAGCAAAGCTGAAGTGGGAGGGGAGAGGAGGGACAGGAGGAGTGAGGGTGAGGGCACTGAGGTGAGGGTGAGGGCTGGGGGCGCTGGAAGCTGTGCCCAGGGGTGGTGAGAGCTGTGCTGGGGGAACTGGGCTCGTTGCCACCCAGCTCCGCTGCCTGGGGGTGCCCAGGGGTGCCAGCGGGGCTGGGGGTCACCAGGGGTCTGAAATAAACCTTCTGGTTGCACCCAGGACGTGATGCTGGACACAGGTGAGAGGTGACACCTCTGTCCCCTTGGATCCCCTCCTGTGTCCCCCTTTCTGGTGTGCCCTGGGTCCCTCTCCCAGCAGCCCCTCTCATCTTGTTGGGGGGTCCCCTTCAATCCCCTCTCCTCAAGCCTCTGGTGCTCATGTCCTCTGGTCCCCTCTTGGTCTCGGAGGGGGTTCCCCTGGATCCCTGCTCCCTGTGGCTCCCTGGTCTCCATGTCCCTTGGTCCCCTGGCCCAGCAGACCCCTGGCTCCTCTCCTATGCTGTCCCCTGCTCTCTGTGCCCCCCCCCCCCGTTCATCCCCAGGCCCAAAACCCCCTGGGTCTGACTGGTGCCCATTGGCACAGCTT
Organism: Colius striatus; assembly: GCF_028858725.1. Lineage (NCBI taxonomy): Eukaryota > Metazoa > Chordata > Aves > Coliiformes > Coliidae > Colius > Colius striatus. The sequence goes on along the minus strand of NW_026908519.1, from coordinate 80,261 downwards.
TGATCAGACCTTCTCCTCAGCCCCAGAGCTCAGCCACCCCCACAGGGACACCACTGCCCCAGCAGCTCCCCCCAACCCCCCCCTGTCCCTTCTCACCATTGGCTACCACACCACACACCCCAGAAGGTCCCTCCTTGGTTGGGGGGCACCTCTCAGCCTCTGCCAACCCCTCTGCTCAAGGGGGGCAGCTGAGGGACCGTCCCACTGCTGAGCTCCCCCCACCCCATCAGTCTCCACCCCTCAACCCCACACTGCTGCCAAGGAAACCAACTCCCCAGGATGCCAAAGCAGGGGGTTTATTGTGTGCAGGGAAGGTGGCCAGGCAGAGCTGGGCTGCAGCTTGCACAGGGAAGGGCAGCGCTGACAAGTGCCCTGCCCGGTGCCACACGGGGGCAAAGGGCAAGTTCTGCTGCCCCATCAGCCGCTGCCAGCTGGGTCCAGGGGGTCACATCCAGCCCTGGGCCGGCCTCTGCCGGGGTGCTCAGATCGTGCTGGCTGCAGGGACAGGGGAAGAGACAGTGTCACCCAGGGCCACCTCCCTGTCCCCAACCCGCTGCAACAGGGCAAGTTGGCACCGTACCATCTCCCTCCTTGTCCCACCGGGCACGGGGGCTCCCAGAGGGCAGCAGCTCGTGCCCACAGCCCCTCCCAGCCCCCCAGACCCCAACACTCGCACCGTGGGGGGCTCTGGGGAGCGGCTGTGGGTGAGGGGTGGCACATGGCCCCCCCACCCCTCCCCATCCCAGCCCCAGGCTCCCGTCTCGCCCTCACCTTTCCTCTCCAGCATCTCCCGCCCGTAGCTCACGTATCTCCTCAGCCACTCCATGCAGGTGCCCTCCAGGTAGCGCTTCAGCTGCTCAGGAAGATTCCCTTCCTCCAACTTGCTCTTGACTCTTTGTGCCGCCGCCTCCGCCGCGCTGAACGTCATCGTGTCGGTGTGGAAGGCGATGAAGTCCCTCCCATCGTAGGCGTGCTGCCAATAGCCCCTGGTGCTCCCGTCCTCCAGCAGGTCACAGCCGTACATGTGCTGCCACGTGTGAGCACCTCAAACAAGAGCAGGGACCGTGGCTGAGGGGCTGCTGCAGCCCTGAGCCCTCGCTGGGGCACAGACCCCCCCCGTCCAGCCCTGTGTGAGGGTCCTGCAGCCCTCAGGGGGGTGTGTAATGCTGTGCCACAGCCCCCCCAGCAGCCAGGGCACGGTTGGGTTGGCACCCACCCCACAGCACCCTGGCTCAGCGAGGGGCTGCATGGGCTTAGGATGATGCAATGGGGTGGGGAAGCCCCTCTGGAAGCCCCTTGGCTCTGGGGCAGGGCAGGATCTCAAGGGGCTGGGAACTCTGCAGCCCCAGGGAGCCCCAACTGCGAGCCCACACTCACCCCCTCTCTGGTTGTAGAGGATCTGAGCAACGTCCAGGTGCCCGTGAGCGATCTTGTGGTTGTACTTGGCGACCTGGGTCCAGCTGTCCCAGTCCTCAGGGGTCATGTTGGCAGCCATCCAGCCCACCCTCGGCACTGCCCTCCCCCTGTCGCTGTCGTAGGATGAGATGAGGGTCCCGTCCATGTCCCAGGCTTCAACGTACTGGGGCAGCCCCGGGCTGGGCTCCGACAGCGCGACACCGAAGCAGCGCAGGGAGTGGAGCCCTGAGGGGACACGAGGAGGGGGGTGAGAGGTGGGGGGCAGCGGGGCCGGGCACACAACGGGTTATGGGGGCGATGGGGTGGGCAGCGGGGTTCACCGCGGGGGGATGCCAAGGGAGCAGTTCAGGGGGTGGGATGCGGCTCTGGGGGGGGCTGTGGGGAAACGGGGTGTATCCGGGAGGGGGGTCCCGGGAAGAGGAGCTCAGGGGATTGTGGTGGCAAGGAAAGGGGGTTCTGAGAGTGGGGGCTCGGGATAAGAGGGAAGGGGGTCCAGGGGAGTCCTCGGCCCAGGGGGTGCACAGCGCAGGGAGAGTCTGGGGAGTGGAAATCGGCTCCAGGGCTGGGGAGGGTGGGGGGGGGGTGTCGCGATGCCTGAGAAAAGGGGTCAGGGGAGTCCCCTGTGGCCACCAAAGGGGCTCCCGGGTGCCCCCGCACTCACCACTCGCCGCTCCGCAGACGACCCCCAGCAGCAGCCCCATTCCCAGCGCCCGGACCGGACCCATCGCTCCGCTCCGCTCCTGCCCCGGCTCTGCCTCCTGCCCCGGCTCTGCCTCCTGTCTCACCTCACCATCGGACCCGCCCCCGGCCGCCCGCAGCCAACGGCAGCACGATCCGAGCTTCAGAGAGAGCAACCTTCATCCCAGCGCCCATCTCCCTGGCCTCGGGCCAAGAGACCTTCTTCAGTGCTCATCTGCACAGCTTTGATCAGACCCGAGCCCCGTGTGCCCTGGGTCCCTCTCCCAGCAGCCCTTCTTATTGGGGATCCCCCTCGACCCCCTCTCCTTGTGACCCTCAAGCCTCTGGTGCTCTTGTCCTCTGGTCCCCTCTCCACAGCCCCCTTGGTCTTGGAGGGGGTTCCCCTGGATCCCTGCTCTCTGTGGCTCCCTGGTCTCCATGTCCCTTGGTCCCCTGGCCCAGCAGACCCCTGGCTCCTCTCCTATGCTGTCCCCTGCTCTCTGTGCCCCCCCGTTCATCCCCAGGCCCAAAACCCCCTGGGTCTGGCTGGTCCCAGCCCTGTGGTCCCCTGGGTCTCTTTCCCAGCAAACCTCTGATCCTGGGCTGGGGGTCCACCCTTGTCCCTTGGGTCCCTGGTCTCTGCTGCTGCAGGGCAGGGGACAAGGGGGCACAGCAGGGGATGGAGGGTGAGGGAAGGGAGGAGCTGAGGATGGGGATACGTGGGATTGGGATGGGGAGGGTGGGAGAGGGGATGGGGCCATGGGGAACAGGGAGGATGAGGAACATGAGGAGCTGGAAACGAGGCCACGAGCTGCCAACGAATCTCACCTTCACCACTCCTCTGCAGAGCTTGCTGGGGGACAGGCTGTCATCTCCCCACAGGGAGCAGGGGGGTCTCTGCTCCAGCACACCTCCTCCTCTCTCCCCTCACCCACCTTGGGCTCTGCTTCTCTCTCTCATCCCACCCCTTCCACCACCCCCCAGAAAAGAAGGAAGAGACCTCTGCTGGCTGTTGCCTCTTCAGAAGTGATCGTGGAGGGAGCCAATTGGTTCAGCCCGAGACGGCTGTGACTCAGAGCTGGGAGATTTGAGCAAGTTCTCACAGGAATCTGACGGGAATCTGCTCCCTGAAACGGCTCCACACAGCTCCCACAGCACCTTCCAGTGACCCTCTGCACAGCTCAGAGCAGGAGACCTCCCCCTCAGTGCCACTGCTGTGGCTTCAGAGAGAGAAACCTTCACCCCAGTGCCCATTGTCATGGCCTCAGGGCAGGAGACCTTCTCCTCAGCACCCATCCCTCTGGCCTCAGGGCAGGAGACTTTCTCCTCAGCACCCATCCCTCTGGCCTCAGGGCAGGAGACCTTCTTCAGTGCCCATTTGCACAGCTCTGATCAGATCTGGTCCCCATGTCCCTCAGCCCCCTCTCCCAGCAGACCCCTGGCTCCTCTCTCATGATGTATCTGTGCCCCCCTTGATCCCCAGTGCCGGGGTCCCCTGGGTCTGACTGGTGCCCATTGCCACAGCTTTGATCAGACCTTGTCCTCAGCCCCAGAGCTCAGCCACCCCCACAGGGACACCGCTGCCCCAGCAGCTCCCCCCAACCCCTCCTGTCCCTTCTCACCATTGGCTACCACACCACACACCCCAGAAGGTCCCTCCTTGGTTAGGGGGCACCTCTCAGCCTCAGGAACAGGCACCTCTCAGCACAGGAACGTGTCCAGTTGGGTTTGGGAACCTCCTGAGAAGGAGCCTCCACACCCTCCCTGGGCAGCCTGGGCCAGGGCTCCCTCACCTCAGCACCAAAGCAGTTTCTCCTCTTGTAGAGAGGCTTCCCCTTCTCTCCAGTGAGAATCCCCTGCCCCATCCACTCCACACACCTCTCTTTCGTCCCCAGTGTCACTCAGCTGGGTGTCAGGGCTGCTGAGGGGGTTGTTCCCCTGCAGCAGGGGCAGGAAGCCACTGAGCACCTCGATGGCATCGGTGTCACTCGGCCACCGCTGCTTTGGTTTCCTGTCCTGCCCCCTCCTGCCCCCTCTGCCCTTCCACACCATGGAGGATGAGGCTGGGTACATCATCTTAGAGCCACGGGGCAAGCAGGGTGAGTTGGGTTCCTCCACTCTGGTGGGGCAGCTATTTGGGGGGTCAAAAATGCTGTTTCCCCAACAAACTTTGTGGGGTGAGAGGAAAATAGGGGTTGGTGGTGACTGGTGTGAGCAGAGAAGGGGTGATGCTGCCTGACAGGTCCCCAGGAGCTGCTTCAGAGGGGAAACTGAGGCACGGGTGCAGGGAGGAAGAGTCAGTAATTGCACTGTGTTAATTATTGTGTTAATTACTGCCTTAATATCACCTCAATAATAATTCTGCATGGATAATCACAGCATGATTGAGATTGGAAGTGTCCTGCAGGGTTCATCCAGCCCAAGCCCCTGCTCAAGCAGGTTCCCCTCGCTCAGGGGGCACAGGAATGTGTCCAGTTGGGTTTGGGAACATCCTGAGAAGGAGCCTCCACACCCTCCCTGGGCAGCCTGGGCCAGGGCTCCCTCACCTCAGCACCAAAGGAGTTTCTCCTCGTGTAGAGAGGCTTCCCCTTCTCTGCAGTGAGAACCCCCTGCCTCACCCACTCCACGCACCTCTCTTTCCTCCCCAATGTCACTCAGCTGGGTGTCAGGGCTGCTGAGGGGGTTGTTCCCCTGCAGCAGGGGCAGGAAGCCACTGAGCACCTCGATGGCATCGGTGTCACTCGGCCATCGCTGCTTTGGTTTCCTGTCCTGCCCCCTCCTGCCCCCTCTGCCCTTCCACACCATGGAGGATGAGGCTGGGTACATGGTCTTAGAGCCAGGGGGCAAGCAGGGTGAGTTGGGTTCCTCCACTCTGGTGGGGCAGCTATATGGGGGGCTCAAAATCACTGTTTCCCCAACAAACTTTGTGGGGTGAGAGGAAAATAGGGGTTGGTGGTGACTGGTGTGAGCAGAGAAGGGGTGATGCTGCCTGACAGGACCCCAGGAGCTGCTTCAGAGGGGAAACTGAGGCACGGGTGCAGGGAGGAAGAGTCAGTAATTGCACTGTGTTAATTATTGTGTTAATTACTGCCTTAATATCACCTCAATAATAATTCTGCATCGATAATCACAGCATGATTGAGATTGGAAGTGTCCTGCAGGGTTCATCCAGCCCAAGCCCCTGCTCAAGCAGGTTCCCCTCGCTCAGGGGGCACAGGAACGTGTCCAGTTGGGTTTGGGAACCTCCTGAGAAGGAGCCTCCACACCCTCCCTGGGCAGCCTGGGCCAGGGCTCCCTCACCTCAGCACCAAAGGAGTTTCTCCTCGTGTAGAGAGGCTTCCCCTTCTCTGCAGTGAGAACCCCCTGCCTCATCCACTCCACACACCTCTCTTTCCTCCCCAGTGTCACTCAGCTGGGTGTCAGGGCTGCTGAGGGGGTTGTTCCCCTGCAGCAGGGGCAGGAAGCCACTGAGCACCTCGATGGCATCGGTGTCACTCGGCCATCGCTGCTTTGGTTTCCTGTCCTGCCCCCTCCTGCCCCCTCTGCCCTTCCACACCATGGAGGATGAGGCTGGGTACATCATCTTAGAGCCACAGCACAGGCAGGGTGAGGCGGGTCCCCTCCAGGATGCAGGTATTTGGGGGGGTCAAATTGCTGTTTCCCCCCTGCCAAATGTGGGGAAGGAGAGGAGAACACGGGGTGGTGATGGCCGGTGTGAGCGGAGAAGGGTGATGCCAGCCATCGGGGCCCCAGGAGCTGCTGGAGGTGGGGAAACTGAGGCACGGGTGCAGCGAGGAAGGGCTTGGAGGGGCTCTTGGGGGGGATGGGGATGGTCAGATGCACACTCTGTGCTGCCTCCACTCAAAAGTGACCCCAAAAAGATGGAGCAGAGAGATGTGGGTGAACCTCGTCCTGTTGCTGGTCCCTTACGGGGGTCACTCGGTGCAGGGGGGGGCTTTGGGGTCTCACCAGGCTTGTGGTGTGACAGATGCTGTCGAGCCCCCTTTTCCTTTGCCGCAGCCCTTCCCCTGAGCGCAGGATGCAGCCGGCGAGACCCCCAGGGGGCTTTTGCCCCGCGGCAGCCGAGTGTCCCCGCAGGAATCTCCCCCCGGTGCTGCCGCCTCCTCGGGGCCCTGACGGCCGCCCTGGCCCTCGGCCTCGTGCTCTGCCGTGAGTTTGTTGTTTGGGGCCGTGGGAGGGGACCGTGCGCCCCCTCCGTGCCCGGGCTCACGTCTGTCTCAGTGTCCCGCTTGCTGACGCCGAGGGGACAAGCCGAGGGGACCGCGGGCAGCGGCAACGCGTCGCTGCCGGGCGCTTGTGGCGGCGTGAGCTGCGGCTGCCCGGAGCTGAGGCGAAGCCTGTGCCCCCTGCAAGGTAACACGCCCCCCTGCAAGGGATGGCCCGGCTCCCCCGAGCCCCTCCGTGCGAGCCCTCGCGTGTCCGTGCGTGTGTCCGCAGAGGGGGGGCGCTGCAGCCTCTGCCCCGCGGGCTGGACGCAGCGCCGGAGCAAGTGCTATCGGGTGTCCGAGGGGCTGAGCCCTTGGAGCGGCAGCCGGCAGGACTGCGTGGCTCGGGGGGCCGAGCTGCTGATGCTGGAGGACCAGGACGAGCTGGTAAAGGGACTGGGGGCACTGGGACAGCGTGGGAACGGGGCTGGGCGCAGCCGGGGAAGGGCTCAGGGCTCGCCCGGCAATGGGTGCCCGAGGCTCTACGGTGTCTGTGGCAGCGCTGGGGGCTCGGGGCGGGCTGGAGCTTGTTTTGGGGTGCCAATGTGTCCCTCGGGGTCCGTCCCCGCTGCAGGATTTCGTGAATGAAATGCTGCAGAACCCCAGCCGCGCCTTCTGGCTCGGGCTGCTGCTGCCGTCGGCCGGGCAGGGCTGGACGTGGCTGAACGGCTCCCGCCTGGAGCAGAGCCGGTGAGCGCTTTGGGGGCAGCAGGCAGCGAGGGGCTGGCTGTCGGGGGGGGCAGCGGCAGGCGCGGGGCCCCTCGGGCCGTGACGTGGGCTCCATCCTGCGCCCGCAGGTTCCGACCGAGCCCCGGCGCCGAGGGCAGCGCCTGCGGGGTGCTGAGCTGGGACAGGATCGGCTCGGCCGGCTGCGGCTCGAGGTATCAGTGGATCTGCCAGAGAGGAGCCATCGAGCTCTGAGCCCGAACACAACCAATAAAGATGATTCAAGAATCTCTTAAACAGCCCATTTTCCCCCCGTTCTGCCTTTTCCTGCTCTTCTCATGGGGGTGCGGGGAGGGGACACACACCGAGGGGACCCCCAAGAGCCCCCAACAAGCCCCATCGTTCCCTTCAGGCCGGACTTTTCCCTGATGCCCCGCGCCAGCCCCCGCCTCACCCCCTGCACCCCCCGGACCCCAAACCCATCACCCCGGGCAGCGGAGGAGCTTCGGCGGCCGGCGGCAGTGCCGAGCCGGGCAGCGGGAGCCGCTGCAAACGCGGCAGCGGGTTTTGGTCTCGCTGCTTCTCTTCCCGTCGCTTTTTCCCTTCCCCGCTGAAGGAGCCGCTTGAAGCTGCGGCGGCGGGAACGGGGCCGGGGAATGTTGAGGCAAAGGAGCCGCAGAGGAGTCGCGGGTGAGTGCAGGGGCAGCCGTGTGGGCTGTGGGGAGGGGACAGTGTCCCCGTGGCAGTGTCACCCAGGAGGAGCTGGGGCTGCTGAGGCTGAGGCTTCTTCCAGCTGCCTGCAAAGGGCTTTGTCATCTGCTCGGTCTTTATTGGGAGGGTCTGTATCAGCTCCCCGCCCCCTTCCCCAATCCTTATTGCACACTCATGGCAGCGAATAAACACGAGCCAGTGCCACGGGTTTGTGTGGAGCCGTTTCTGCTCATGGGGAAGGGGCTGCAACGGTGGCTCCTGGAAGAAGTTGCTCCGAACTTTCCCCGGCTCTGAGTCAGAGCCACTTCTGGGGCTGAGCCAACGAGGCGCCTCCATGGTCACTTTCTGCAGCAGAAGCAGCCGGCAGAGGAGGGTTCCTCCTCTTCCTTCTTGCTGTTGCTGCTTCTTCACCGTCTGCTGGGGGTGGAAGGAGTTGGAGGAGAGAGAAGGGCCCATGTGGAACCCAAGGTGAGCGAGGGAAGAGAGGAGGAGGCTGCTGGAGCAGAGCCCCCGCTGCGTGCTGTGGAGAGGAGTGTGGAAGCTGAGAGCTGTGGGCACTTGGAGCAGTTTGTGAGCAGCAGCTGGAGCCCGGGAAGAGCTGAGGGATGAGGGAAGGAGATCTTCAAGTGCTGCTTGTATTTTCTTTCATCACCCTGCTCTGGTTTTGCTGTCTCTTCTGCTTCTATTCGGCAGAATAAACTCCTCTGACTCTCCTCTCTAACGGCCAGAGCTGTAACTGGCACTGAGCCCTCCCTGCCCTTGTCCCCATCCACAACATCCCTGGTTCTGTTTTTCTCCTCTCCTAAGGAGGATGGGGGTGGATGGGGGTCAGTGAGCAAGAGACTGTCGTGGTGCTTTGTTGCTGGCTGGGCAAAACCACGGCAGTGGGGTAGAGACGATGTGGCTTTGCTTCTGCTTTGCTGAGCTGATACCGGGCTTGAAAGAGTTCCGAGTCCTGTGCAGCCCCCTCGTTTACCAGCGTGATTTGGGCTTTGATGAATGGTGAGAAGATTGTGAGCAGAGGCTTCAAGAGTGTCCCAAGTGCCAGTGCTGCTGCTGAGTTGTGCAGAGAGCTGCAGTGGGGGCTGCAAGATGAGAAGCAGCTGAGGGAGGAGCCTTAGGGCACCACACACTGATGTTTTGGCTATAAATAGTGAACCAAAACAGATTAACAACTTCCAAACCACTTCAGCAAGGCCACAGCGTCCAGAGTGAGACTTCTGCTTAACAGAGAAATCAGTGTCACAGTTAACACCTTAATGGTGATGCTGAGCTAAAAGCAGAACATGCTGAGTATCTGTGGCTCAACTCTGCACCCACAGGCTAAAAGTCGGCCTCATTTGCATATTAATGAGGTGCTAATAGGCGGGGAGTTGAGTTTCTGGAGCGTATGTAAGGTGTGTTGTTTTGTGTCTCAGGTGTTGGGGGAGGGATCCCACATGCTCTGTAATAAAGGAAAGCAGCTTTCTACCAGCTCACTGAGGGTTGTCTCTGGGCACCTGGTTGCCCTGGGCCCTTGTGAGGGAGAGATGAGTCAGCTCAGTGTGCAAATTGCCTCCAGAGAGGGAAATTCAGGGGCATCCACCTGAAGATAAAGACCTGGAGGGCCAAGTGTTGCAGGATGAGGAAGAATCCCCCGGGCTGCCAGAGGAAGGGGCAAAGGCAGCGACTCCCCTGTGTGGGCTGTGGGAACTCCTGGCTGCTCATGAGCAGCACAAGCAGCACCGATCCAACTGAAACCCGGCGCCAGAGGGCTGAGAAGAGGAAAGTAACAGCCCATGAGCTCAGGCTGGGAAGGGAGAGGAAGGCAGAGATGTGCCAAAGGGACGAGGCGGCCCCAAAAGCCCTTCGCAGCGTTCCCGGCCATGGCCGGGTGGTGCCGCCCCTGCACCGTGAGTTTGGCAGCACCAGCCAAAGCGCTGCACGGAGCTGGAGAGGGAGAAGGAAATGTTTTCGGGTGGGCTGAGCAGCGTGGAGATGCCTTTCCAAAGCAGCCACAGGCTTTGATGAGAGCCCCAGCGGTAGCGCTGCCCAATGTGGCAGCAGCGTGGGAAGGGTTCGGATGGGAAAGGCTCCGGATTGCCCTGGGAGTGCTCCCTCAGGAGCAGGAGCCAGAGCAGGAGCATCCTTTGGCAAAGCCTGGGGCAGTGTCAGGAAGGGATGGGCAGTCTGCCTCACAGCCCTTGTGCTGCTCCTGCTTCGAGAAGCCCACAAAGGGACAGTTCAGGCAACACTGGGCTGTGTTTGGAGCTCCTGCAGTTCCCAGAGGACTGGAACAGAAGGGTGCTCATGGGTTGTGCCCCAGTCCCATGCTGAAGGCTCAGAGCTGTTTTCCTGGAGCAGGGGGACGTTGGATTGAAAGTACCAAGGCTATGGAATCCCACTTCTCTCCTGCCAGCAGGGGCAGAGGAAGGGCAGCTGGTGCATGGCTGTTTGCAGCCTCCAGAGCAGCTTTCCTGCAGCCAAGTGCAGCTGAAGGATGTTCCATGAGCAAAGGCTGAATGGGACCAATTTCTTGGTGGCAGCAGCTGTGTGGAAGGAGGAGCACGGGCAGCTGGATGTGCTGTGGTGCCACCAAGTGAGGCTGGAGAAGCTGCAGCCCTACCTGCACATAGATGAGCACAAAGGACAGAGTTAATGGCCTCAGGGAGGGCTTGGGAGCTTTCAGCAGGGAAATGGTCAGTGTTTGGAGTGATTCTGAACTTGTGAACTCAGCAGGCTCACTGGTTAGTTCTATTTAATCCCAATATAGGAGCTGTTAGAGAAGATGGGTCAGCCACAACAAGTGGTGCTGATGCTCTGCCAAGGCTGCTGACTGGTGACACTCCAAGAAATGTTAGAAACAGTTCAACAGAAGAGTCTGCCAAGGAAGCAGCCAGAGCACAGGGGCTGTGAGTAGCACCAGAGAGGTGTCATGAGATATCACCACCAAAATACAGGCCAGAGAGAATCAATTCACTGGAGTTCTAAACAAAACACAATATTGGGATGGGTTCAAGTGACAGAAAGTCAGATGAAGATCATGAGCTGGACCATAGACAGCAGCAGAATTTGGATGGGGGCTTCAGAGTTTCCTGGTACCAGGCTTCAGAGCCTTGGGAAATAGAGTATTGAGAGGAATCTGCCCTGGCAGGTAGAGACCTTTTCAGGACCAATAGCAAAGGAAATCCAAACCATGAATAGACAAGTTTAGGCCAATACAAAAATGACTTCATGGAATAGAGTGGCTTTAGAGTTGCTCTTGGCCAAAACACAAGGGGGGTGTGGGCTCCCTAAATTGGATGGGGAACATATTTTTAACCAGACTCATCTTTAGGCTCTAACATTTCAGCACCAGGAGCTGGGGGATGCTGTTGGGGCAGAACTGGATTTGGAACATTGCTGCATCCATATCCCAAACACAACTGATCATTTGCTAAAGCTCTTGGATGGGATGAGTAGCAGCAGAGAGCAAAGCCACCAGGAACAGAGCTGGCAATGATTGGTTCAATCACATTCTTCACCAAGAGAGAGGATGGTGAGGAAAGGGGTGGTGAGCCATGGTGCTCAAAGGGTTAATCCTCCTGGTTGTTGCTCTTATCCTGATTATAATCACAAACATGGGATGTATCCAGAGAGAAATCAAAGTGAGTCAATGGAAGAGCTGGAATGAATGAAGCAACAACTTCCAAAGGGGGGAAAAGACCCCAGAGCCCAGAGATGCCTCATTCACAGACCCCTCCTCAGATTCCTCTGAGTTCCAGCCCCTCCTCATTCATACACCCCCAACCTCTCTCCTCATTGACTCCTTCATGCAATGGTTTGGACTTGGAGTGAGGAGGGAGGAGACAATTGCCAGCAAGGGGTTAAAAGCATTTAACAGTGCCAGTGCAGCTTAAACAGCCCAGAGCACCAAAACAGTTGTGTTTGAGCTGTAAATCACCTGACTGAGCAGCCAAAACAACTTGCTGCCAGTTTGAGGGGGCTCAAAGTGAGGCCGTTGCTCCATTTCTCTGTCAGGTGCATCCGGAGCGTTGGGTCACTTGTCGGCTGCACGTGAGGAGCAGCGATTTTACAAGGGTCTCAAAGGTGTTTATCAAGAGGATGGGGAGACACTTTTGTTTCTGTAGTGTCCAGTGCCATGGCCATCAGCTGGAACACAAAAAGTTCCACTTAACACAAGGAGGAGCAACTCCTTTGGTGCTGAGGTGAGGGACCCCTGGCACAGGCTGCCAGGGAGGGTGTGGAGGCTCCTTCTCGGGAGGTTCTGAAACCTGCCTGGACACGTTCCTGTGTGGCATAATCAAGGGGAACCTGCTGTGGATCCACCTCTGGGAGCCCTTCCAAGCCCCATCATTCTGTGATTCTGGGAATTGGCTTTGGGCGACTGTGTGGTAACGAGTTGTGAGTGGGAGGGGTCCTTGTTCCCAGGATGAGGTGTTCCAGCAGGGTCTCAGTGTCAAGGGATGCAGCCCTGCCATCTAGGGGACAGGGAAAGGGGTCTGCATGCACCAAGTGGAGAGAGGAGAAGCAGGAGGGGAGCAGGAAGGAAGGAATGGGGCTGGGGGAGTGAGGGGATGGGAATTGGGGAGCAGGAAGGAAGGAATGGGGCTGGGGGAGTGAGGGGATGGAAACGAAGGATAGAAACCACCAACCTGAGCAGTTCTGCTGGAATTGGGGAGCAGGAAGGAAGGAATGGGGCTGGGGGAGTGAGGGGATGGGAATTGGGGAGTAGGAAGGAAGGAATGGGGCTGGGGGAGTGAGGGGATGGGAACTGGGGAGCAGGAAGGAAGGAATGGGGCTGGGGGAGTGAGGGGATGGAAACGAAGGATAGAAACCACCAACCTGAGCAGTTCTGCTGGAATTGGGGAGCAGGAAGGAAGGAATGGGGCTGGGGGAGTGAGGGGGTGGGAATTGGGGAGTAGGAAGGAAGGAATGGGGCTGGGGGAGTGAGGGGATGGGAACTGGGGAGTAGGAAGGAAGGAATGGGGCTGGGGGAGTGAGGGGATGGGAACTGGGGAGCAGGAAGGAAGGAATGGGGCTGGGGGAGTGAGGGGATGGGAATTGGGGAGCAGGAAGGAAGGAATGGGGCTGGGGGAGTGAGGGGATGAGAATTGGGGAGCAGGAAGGAAGGAATGGGGCTGGGAGAGTGAGGGGATGGGAATTGGGGAGCAGGAAGGAAGGAATGGGGCTGGGGGAGTGAGGGGATGGAAACAAAGGATAGAAACCACCAACCTGAGCAGTTCTGCTGGAATTGGGGAGCAGGAAGGAAGGAATAGGGCTGGGGGAGTGAGGGGATGGGAATTGGGGAGCAGGAAGGAAGGAATGGGGCTGGGGGAGTGAGGGGATGGGAACTGGGGAGCAGGAAGGAAGGAATGGGGCTGGGGGAGTGAGGGGATGAAGGAATGGGGCTGGGGGAGTGAGGGGATGGGAATTGGGGAGCAGGAAGGAAGGAATGGGGCTGGGGGAGTGAGGGGATGGGAATTGGGGAGCAGGAAGGAAGGAATGGGGCTGGGGGAGTGAGGGGATGGGAACTGGGGAGCAGGAAGGAAGGAATGGGGCTGGGGGAGTGAGGGGATGGGAATTGGGGAGCAGGAAGGAAGGAATGGGGCTGGGAGAGTGAGGGGATGGGAATTGGGGAGCAGGAAGGAAGGAATGGGGCTGGGGGAGTGAGGGGATGGAAACAAAGGATAGAAACCACCAACCTGAGCAGTTCTGCTGGAATTGGGGAGCAGGAAGGAAGGAATGGGGCTGGGGGAGTGAGGGGATGGGAACTGGGGAGCAGGAAGGAAGGAATGGGGCTGGGGGAGTGAGGGGATGAAGGAATGGGGCTGGGGGAGTGAGGGGATGGGAATTGGGGAGCAGGAAGGAAGGAATGGGGCTGGGGGAGTGAGGGGATGGGAACTGGGGAGCAGGAAGGAAGGAATGGGGCTGGGGGAGTGAGGGGATGGGAATTGGGGAGCAGGAAGGAAGGAATGGGGCTGGGGGAGTGAGGGGATGAGAATTGGGGAGCAGGAAGGAAGGAATGGGGCTGGGGGAGTGAGGGGATGCAAACCAAGGAGGTGTTGGACATGATCGAAGGCTGAAGGGGTTCAGGCTGAGAATGAGCACTGGGACCAGTTCAAGGTGGATACTGGGGACCATTTCAGGCCAGGATGAATAATGAGACCAGTCGGGCTCGGCCGGACCCCCCGGTTCCCTGTGGCCGCCCCCCACTGTCCCCCCGCGCTGCCGCCGGCGCCTTCGCCTCGGAGCTGCGGAGCCGCGATCTGCCCAGCGCCCGGTGACGTCACGCGCGGATCGGGCTGCCATTGGCGGGCGGGTGGCCAATGGCGGGGCCGGAGCGGAGCAGCGCGATGGGGCCGCTCCGGGCGCTGGGTCCGGGGCTGCTGCTGGGGGTCGGCGGGGATGGGCGGGCGGGGAGCTTGGGGGCACCTTTCCCGCTCTGCAGCCGACACCCTGCTGGACCCTGTCATCCCTGAAACCCGGCCCCTCTCCTCTGATCACACCTCGTTCCCCCACAGCCCCCCCAAATCCGACCCCCACTGTTACTGAAATCACCGATGCACAAAGTGAGGGGGTTGGAAGAGCCCTCCACAGCTCATCCAGAGCAGCTTCCCCTCCATCCTGTCACACAGCAACGTGTGCAGGCAGGTTTGGAAACTTCCTGAGAAGGAGCCTCCAGACCCTCCCTGGGCAGCCTGTGCCAGGGCTCCCTCACCTCAGCACCAAAGGAGATTCTCCTCCTGTGCCAGTGGAACATTCTGTGTTCCAGCTTTTGTCCATCACCCTTTGTCCTGTCACTGGGCACTACAGAAAAAAATGTTGCCCCATCCTCTTGCCAAACACCTTTTAGATACTTGTGTTCATGAGACTCTGCCTCAGTCTCCTCTTTTCCACACTAAACAGCCCCAGTTCCTGCAGCCTTTCCTCAGAAGGAAGATGCTCCAGTCCCCTGATCGTCTTGGTGGCCCTGCACTGGCCTCTGTCCAACAGTTCCCTGTCCCTCTGGAGCTGGGAAGCCCAGAATTGGGTTAGTAAACAGCAACCATGTGTTTGTCTTGACAAGAAGGCAATAGCTCAAAGTCAGGCCTATGAATCAGTAAGCAAAGCATTCACCACGCTGAGCCAAAAGATGAAGATCACTGGCACCTTTCCGAGCCTCCCAGCAAAACTGAACATGTATCGCTAGGGATGGGCTGAAGCCCTGGGCAGAGATGGGGATTCTCAGCGTGATCCCCCGCACCCCTCGCTGTGCACAAACGGCCTGAGGGAGCGGGGAGGGCCCGGGGCTGCTGGTGCTGCAGGCGGCTGCTGGCTCGGAGCGAGCGGGGTGAGAACCAGGGGAAATGGCATCAGCGTCGGCGGCTGGAACTGAAGAATTAAACACGTCTCTTGGGAAGGACACTCCTAGACCGAGCAATGTGTGTGTGATAATATCGTGGGAGGCTCGCAACCAACAAGCCCAAGCCGGTTCGGGCACAGCGAGGGCGGGAGGCGGCTGCGCTGAGCTATAAATGCGGGAGGTACCTGTCGGCCCTCGGGCTGTGGGGGCTTTGTGGAGCGCTGCGGTGAGTCGCTGAGGCTGGGGGTGCAGGGAGGGTCCTGGGTGGGGGGAGCAGGAGGGCGCGAGGCTGCACCCCAGAGCCGGGGAGAGGGTTGAGGCAGGCGGCGGGTGCTGTCCAGGCTTTTCTGTCCTTCTCCCTCCTTCATCTTCCCTGCCCGGGAGGTGCTGAGTGCCCACACCCCGTGGGAAGCAATTCCTTCATCGTTCATCCTTCCCCGTTCAGGGCTTCCCGGGCAGCCGCTGTGGGCAAAGCCATCGGGGATACTCGGGGAGTTGTATCCTTGGCTGTGACCTGGTATTTGACGACTGAGCTCCCCAGGTGCTGGGAACGGGATGCAGCATCTCAGGGAGAGCAGGGACGGAGCAGAACTGAGCTGCCATCGCCTTCCCCAGCCCAGGGCTCATCGCACAGCCCGGTCAGCTCCAGAATTCACCCTCCCCATCCACTGTGTGGGCATCATCAGCTCTCCAGCTCTCCAGCACAACGACAGCAGCTGTGGAGTAAAACTTGAATCTGAGCGTGTTTTTCTAAACAACTCGCAAGAGACATCGATGCTTTCTTGTACTTCTTCCAGCCAAAAAGACTCTGATTGTCTGGGTGAGTACGGAGCCGCCGCTGTGACCCGAGGGACGGCAGCAGCGTGTCTGTGGCGTGTGGCCCGTGGGAAGGATGCTCAGGGTGGTGCCCAGCTGGGTGTGGAAGAGTCTCCCATCATAAAGCTACAGGAGCCCTTTGTTGCCAGGTTCAGCCTCTTTGGCTGAGTTTCGGCTTTTAAACCCAACATCACTTGTTTGGGTCCCTCCCGAGTTCCCCGGGCAGCGCGTGGTGGGGGTGTGGGGGCTGTGCCTGCTCCAGAACAACCCCGTCCTCACTGTCGGGGCGTTTTACTCCTCCAGGCAAGTTGAACAAACACCATGCAGTGTGTGCCCTGGTGCTGGCTGTGCTCCTGGCTCTGGTCGTGGCTCTGTCGGTGGCTCTGGCTGTACAATCGGGTAAGGGAGCAGCAACGGCTTCGGGTCAGCCCCGTGGGAGGAGCCCGGGGCTGCGTCGTTCCCGGCCGCAGGGAGCTGCTGCCCCGCTCCGTGCCGAGGGGAATCCTCTGAGCTCCCTCCCTGCCCTCCTGTCCCTGTGCAGCAGGGAGCCGTGCAGCGGGGGCAGCTCTGCCTGGGGCCCCGGTGCCATCCTGTGCCTCTGACTGGGTCGGGTACCGGAACATGTGCTACTACGTCTCGGCGCGGGAGGGCAACTGGACCTGGAGCCAAGCACAGTGCTCAGGGCACGGGGCGTCGCTGGCCATGCTGCAGGAGGAGTGGGAAATGGTGAGGAGGGGCTGTGGGGGGGTGCTGGTGTAACTGCAGCCCTCTAGCAGAGCTCCAGTTGTGGGCTGGAAGGGAGGGATGCACAGGGGATGATGTGGAGCCCAGGGCACATCTGTGGTTGCTGAGCTGCTGCAGAAGCTCTGAAGCTCCTTGGAGCTGCTGCTGGGTGTCAGGTGCTGGGCTGGTGGCTGGTGTGCTGCTGGCAGCAGCTCCTGACTGTTTTCTCTTCTCTGTCCTCCCCAGGAGTTTCTGCAGCTCATCAAAGGTGATTTGGATTGCTGGGTAGGTGTGAGGAGACAGGGTGAGCACCTGGAGAGAGTGGATGGCAGCAACTTCACCTTCAGGTGAGTCCCATCATGGGCTGAGGCTGGGCACAGCCCCTGACCCAGCAGTACCAGCAGGATCCTTCTCATTGCAGCTCTCTGGTCCATGGCAAAGCAGACTGTGTCTATTTGATTGACAACTCTGTTGCAAGCTCAGGCTGCTCCTTGCACCGGCCCTACATCTGCAGCAAGCCCCAAGCTGTGTGACAGCAGCAATGGAAAATGAATCATAGAATCATATGAGATGATTATCTCACCCTGAATGTCATCACTAATCATCCAAAAGATGGTTATCAGGAGGAGTCAACATGGATTCACCAATGGGAAGTC
This sequence comes from Colius striatus, assembly GCF_028858725.1. Classification (NCBI taxonomy): domain Eukaryota; kingdom Metazoa; phylum Chordata; class Aves; order Coliiformes; family Coliidae; genus Colius; species Colius striatus. The sequence goes on along the minus strand of NW_026908519.1, from coordinate 63,045 downwards.
CTGGGTTGGGCAGAGTTTCACATCAACCTGAGTAACCTGATGCCTCCTATGAGTACATAACCAGCTGGCTGGATGAGGGGAGAGCAGCAGATGGCATCTACCTTGGCTTCAGCAAGGCTTCTGACACTGTCTCCCACAACATCCTCATCAGAAAGCTCAGGCAGTGTGGCTGGGATGAGTGGACAGTGAGGTGGATGGAGAGCTGCTGAGTGACAGAGCCCAGAGGGGGGTGATCAGTGGCACAGAATTGAACTGGGGGCCTGTAGCCAGTGGAGTTCCACAGGGATGGGTTCTGGGGCCAGTCTGGTTCAACATCTTCATCAGTGACCTGGCTGAGGGGACAAAGGGACCCTCAGCAAGTTCCCTGCTGGCACCAAACTGGGAGCACTAGCTGATTCCCCAGAGGCTGTGCTGCCAGTCAGTGAGATCTCGACCAGCTGGAGAGTTGGGCAGAGAGGAACCTGCTGAGGTTCAACAAGGACAAGGGCAGAGTCCTGCAGCTGGGGAGGAACAACCCCCTGCACCAGCACAGGCTGGGGGTGACCTGCTGGAGAGCAGCTCTGCAGAGACAGACCTGGCAGTGCTGGCTGATAACAAACTGAACATGAGCCAGCAACGTGCCCTCGTGGGCAAGAAGCCAATGGCAGCCAGGGGGCATCAAGAAGAATGTGGGGAGCAGGTAAAGGAAGGTTCTGCTGCCCCTTTGCTATGCCCTGATGAGGCCTCATCTGGAGTCCTCTGTCCACTTCTGGGCTCCCTACCTCCAGAGGGACAGGGAACTGCTGGAGAGAGGCCAGTGCAGGGCCACCAAGATGATCAGGGCACTGGAGCATCTTCCTTCTGAGGAAAGGCTGCGGAAACTGGGGCTGTTCAGTCTGGAGGAGCCTGAGGGGGGAGCTCATTCATAGTTACTGTTATAAATGAGCACAATGGGCCATTTAAGCCAATTAAAACCAATTTATTAACACAGAAAAGAAAAAGCAAAGCACAGCGCTGGGCGACAGGGGGAGTCACCGCTCCACCAACTGCGCAACGAGAGTCGTTCTGTTCCTCCTTTTATACTCTCCTCCACGTCACCCCTCTAGCGTCCTTCCGCGCATGTCCACCCAGTTGCTAGGGGTCGTTTTCTGCCTCCGGCTGATCGTTGATGAAGGCCCCAGTAGTCTTCCTTGGTGTCCTCTGCTTAAGTCTGAAACTCGGAACAACTTGTAGTTGATTAGTTCAGTAATGTTTATCTTTTGCGGTTTCTCAACTTCGTAAACTATCACAAGGTTGCTAGCCCTTGGTTAACTATTTACAATATATTCTTTCCTGTTTCTAGTGAACAAAAAGTCATGTTCCCATCACAATCCCCCCTTTTTCTATTTCACTCTTTTTGTTCACTGAACCTGGTGAGCTCCTTTCTGCTGAGCTCCAAGTAGTCCTCTGCGTTTTCACTGTTTAGTGGTTCATATCTTGCTCTAACTAGCATAAGGTGAGCAGCCTCCAATCTTCCCTTCACTATGTTTATCAATTTGTTCAATATACAAGGCCCAAAGATTAATATCAAGATAAATAATATTAGAGGTCCTGCTATAGTGGACAAAAGCGTTGTGAGCCAAGGAGAGTGGTTGAACCATGATTCATACCAACCCTGTTGTGCTTCCCTTTCCTTTTTACGTTTTTCCAATTGCTTCCTGAGCTCAGCCATGGTATCTATCACTATTCCAGTGTGATCTGCATATGTGCAACATTCCTCTCGTAAGGCTACACACAACCCTCCTTGTTGTAAAAACAATAAATCTAAACCCCTCCTATTCTGGAGCACTACTTCTGATAAGGACCTTACTGATTTGACTAGCCCATCTATCGCCTTTTCGATTCTACTCGAATCTTCATCTACTGAGGCTCTTAAGTTTATCATACCTTTTTGTTGGTTTATTAAGGCAGCTGCTCCTGTTCCTATTCCCAATATTCACAAAAAAAATTCCCCAGGGTAGTTGCAATATGCCTTCCCTGGATTTGATGCTGGGCACATATAGAACCCTACCTTATTCTTACAGGGCTGAGTCTGGATAATGTCACACAGCTGACATCTAAAAGAGGGGGCCCCCGAAGTTGTAGTTTTTGCAATGACCCGTTGATCTTCCCATCTGATAAGTGACCATTTAAAGGGTTCATGGCTTGGTACATTGTCTCCTAGTGCTGTCCTGATCAATGACCATATCATCCACATCCACATTAAAGTTAAGTAAAATCCACTGCCAGTGTGGGTATGGTTAATTAGTCTGCCCAATTTTCCCATCCTTCTAACCCGAATCCTCTCGCCCCTTTGGTCATTGCCTGTAAGCTCCATGGGGTTCCGTCCTTTCACCAAGTATCCCTCTGCCTCGCTCGTCAACTAGTTTGCTGCTAGTTACGAGGGTTATTATCTTCTTGGCAGCAAGGATCCTTTTGGGGATGGAACTTACATTCCTCTCGCTCTTTGAGAGAGTTCACAGGGAGTTGCACCTGCAGCTGTTGGTTCGCCCACGGCTTGACCCTCGCGGGGGCCGAGAGGCTGGTTAGAACAGTATTGCCAAATTCAAATAAGAGGCCCCAATCCCGGCTTTGAGGCCTCGGATTGAGGTTATGCCCAAACTATCCCTCCCAGTACGGTTGGTAAGTATGGGCCCTCCCTTTTTCTGACAGTGGATTTATCACAACTTCTTACAAGTTTTAACTTGTACCAATTTTATAACAAAAGTTCAGCAAGCTAAATAATTAACAAAAATGCAAAAGTTAGCTGTTAAAAATTCAAGCTCGGTAAATAGGGACACAAAGTCAATAATAGCTTTCGCTGGATTCTTTCCTGGTTTGCTGGTGACAGTCTTTCCCACTACTTAAGGGGCAGGGATTTATAATCGTACCGTCTTTCCTTCCTCCAAGTCTATGAGCTTTGTCCGGACGTCCCTGGTGTAACCTTAGTTAATACCAGCTTTAGGTCGTCTGTTGGTGTCTTTACTTTCCACTGAGGAGCCGGACACTCTGGGAAGTTGGAAGGGTCTACTGGCCCCTTTATTCGGCTTGCATGAGTCCACCCTTTCTCGGCTGTTCTTATGGCGGTGTCTGTGGTGAGCAGTGTTAAATAGGGCCCTTCCCACTTCGGTACTAGTGGGTTTTCCTTCCAACTTCTGACTAACACCCAATCTCCGGGCTGCACCTGATGTAATACAAGATCCAAAGGAGGTCTTTGGGTCCACATTCCTTTTTCCCATAAACTTCTCCTATACTTTGCCAAAATAATTAAATAACGATTCAAATTTTCGTCATTAATATTGGGGTTTGTTTGTACCTTTTCTAAATTATAAGGCATTCCATATAACATCTCAAAGGGAGATAACCCCGTATCTGCTCGTGGTTGTGTTCTAATGTTCAATAGGGCCAGTGGTATACATTTTACCCATGATAATTTAGTTTCTAACATCAGTTTAGTTAATTGTTTCTTTATTTCTCCATTCATCCTTTCTACCCGCCCTGAGCTCTGAGGATGATATGGGGTATGTCTTTCCCACTTTATTCCCAACGCATTAGCTAAATCCTGAGTTATTTTCGAGGTAAAGTGCGGGCCTTGATCTGAGTCTATGGTTTCGGGTACCCCATATCTCGGTATTACTTCTTCAAGCAAAATTTTTACTACAGTTTGGGCAGTCTCTCTCGTAGTTGGGAATGCTTCCACATAGTGTGTGAGATGATCCACCATCACCAAAAGGTATCTTATTCGCCCCACTTTAGGTAGTTCTGTAAAGTCAATTTGTAGGCTTGAAAATGGTCTTTTAGCTAAGGGTCGACCTCCGGGAGGTAATTTCCTCAAGTTACTCCGATTAACTCGTAAACAGGTAGGACAACTTTTGGTGATGTGTTTGGCAATGTCGTGCAACCCAATAGTCATATATTTGGTTGCAAAATGATCTGCTAGTCCTTGAGCTCCCCAGTGTGTACCTTGGTGTAGTTTATACATAATTCTTTGGGCTACTGCTTTGGGCAATATTTCCCGCCCATCCTGGGTTATCCATTTTCCATTGTCCTTAGACAATTCCAATTTCTTTAACTTGTCCTCTTCTTCGGAGGTGAAGACTAATTCCGTGTCCTCCGTTAATCTATCCTGCCTCTTCGGGTTTTCCCTTAAAAGCATTTCTCTAGCTGCTGCTCGCTTAGCTTCCCGATCTGCTGCATTATTCCCCCTAGTTTTGAGGTCCGTTCCTGTTTGATGGCCTTTTAGGTGTACTACTGCTATTCTTTTGGGTCCCCTCAGGGCTTGCAATACTTCAATTATCAATTGCTGGTGAACTAACCCCTTCCCTTGTGAGTTAATTAATCCTCGTTCTTCCCATAATTTTCCAAAGGTGTGTACTACCCCAAACCCATATTTGGAATCAGTATATATCGTTCCCTCCTTCCCCTTCAAAAGTTTTAAAGCTCGAAGGATGGCATACAGTTCACAGGCTTGTGCTGACCAGGACTTATCCAAAGCCCCTGATTCCACTACTTGTAAGTTTGTGCCCCTTATGATAGCGTAACCTGATTGACGTTTTCCTTCTACCACCCGGGAGGATCCATCTACAAATAACTTTTCTCCTTCATCTAATTCTTCTTCTTCTAAGTCAGGCCTAATTTTAGTTTGTTCTTCAATAGTTATCAAACAATTATGTGTCAAAGGTGTTTCTTCTACATTCCCAAACAAAAAGGTAGCTGGATTTTGAATAGCAGTTGTTTCTAAGGTAAAATTTGGTGCTTCTAATAAAATTCCCTCATATTTTAGGAGCCTAGTGTCTGATATCCATTTGTCTGCCTTTTGCTGCATAACGCTCCTGATATTATGGGGAGAATAAACCTTGAGATTGCTATTAAAGGTAATTTTCCTAGCCTCTTCGACTAATAACGCGCACCCAGCTAACATTTGCAGACACGCAGGCCATCCTCTGCTTACGGGGTCCAAAAGTTTCGATAGATACGCTACAGGTTTCCTCTTATCTGCCCATTCTTGGGCTAGTACTCCAAAAACTATTCCTTCCTCTATATTAACAAATAAGTAAAAAGGTCTTTTTAAATCAGGGAGGCTTAAAACTGGGGCATGCATCAGACTCTCCGTTAGTTCCCTCAGTTTTTCTGTGTCCTCCTGAGTCCATTTCATCCACCCATCCTGAGTCAGCTTTTGGTATAAGAACCTGGCCTTACTACTATAATTCTCAATCCATTGTCTACAATATCCTGTTAAACCCAAAATTTGTCTAATTTGTCTCTTGTTTTTAGGTATTGGCAATGATAGAATAGCCTGCACTCTTTCTGGGTCTATTCTTTTCTCACCTCGTTTTAAATAGTGCCCTAAATATTTTACTTCTTCTTCCACAAACTGTAGTTTGGCTCTTGAAACCTTTAATCCTTTAAGTCCCAAAAAATTTAAAAGTTTTATACTTTCTTTTCTTACTGCTTCTTCATCTTTTCCTGCTATTAATAAGTCATCTACATATTGTATCAAGGTTATCCCAGGTTCAGTTTGGTAATCCTCCAATATTTGTTCCAAAGCCTGCCCAAATAAATTAGGGGATTCTGTAAAACCTTGGGGTAACACCGTCCATCTAAGTTGTTGTTTCCTCCCTGTCTCTGGGTCTTCCCATTCAAAGGCAAAGTAATCTCTACTCACTTCATCTAAAGGACAAGCCCAAAAGGCATCCTTTAAGTCGATTACACTGTACCAGTGATTGTCCGGGCTCAGTTTACTCAATAACGTATAGGGATTAGCCACTACTGGGAACCTGGCTATTGTTCTCTTGTTTATTTCTCTTAAGTCATGTACTAAACGATAAGACCCGTTTGGTTTCTTTACCGGTAAAATTGGAGTATTATAAGGGGACATACAGGGTTCCAGTAGTCCCTGTTTGATTAGCCGGTCGATTTCTGGTTTCAGCCCTTTTCTCCCTTCCAAAGACATTGGGTATTGTTTTATTCTTACTGGCATCTCTGGATTTCTAATAGTGACCTTGAAGGGAGTAATTTCTAATCTTCCAGCGTTGTCAGGATTATACCATACTTCAGGGTTGATCCTTTCCTCATCTTCCAATCTCAAGGGGCACAACTTAATTTGGATTTCCTGTTCCACCACTGTGATTTGAATACCTAATTCTACAATCATATCCCTTCCTAATAGGTTATAATCTGATTCGGGTACTAATAAAAAGTCCCCAGTGCCCATTTTGGAGTCTGATTCTACCATTACCTCTTTTATTATCTTAACTTCAAAAGGTTCTCCTTTTGCTCCCACTACTGTGGCAGTTTCTCTAGATAATTTACACCCTTTAGGTAATGACTGGAGTGTAGACCTTTCAGCTCCAGTGTCAACCAGGAAAGTAATATCCTGGCCCTGGGGACCCACCTTCAATTTTATCAAGGGCTCTCTTCGATGTTTCTGGGTCCCCAAAAGGTAGAGCCCCTGACCCCCCTAATCCTCCTTAAACTCCTTCTCATCCCTGATCCGCATCCGACATTCCTTCTTAAAGTGTCCCTTTTTCCCGCAATAAAAACACACCTTCAAGTTTTGTTTATCTTGTCCATTCCACCTGGATTCCCTTTTGTCTTGCTTGGGTTTCCTATCCATCTCCCGGCTTTCACGCATTGCAGCCACCATTATTCGGGCTTGTTTCTTATCTCGCTCTTCCTCCCTTCTCACATATACCTTTTGGGCCTCTCTTAGCAATTCATCTAGCTCCCTATCTTGCCAATCCTCTAATTTTTGTATTTTCTTTCTAATGTCTTCCCAGGATTTGGAAACAAAGTGTACTTTCAGTACTGCCTGTCCCATTTGTCCATCCGGATCCATTCCTGAATACAACTGAAAGTTCTTTCTTAGTCTCTCCAGCCATTCAGTGGGGGTCTCATCTTTTTTTTTGTCTTTCGTTAAAAGCTTTGTTAATATTCTGTCCCCTTGGAACAGACTCCCTGATCCCTTGCACAATTATTGTTCTGAGATCTTGCATATGCACTCTATGGGCCGGATTCTGATGGTCCCAATTAGGGTTTTGTAACGGCCATTTTGTATCTGCTGCCGGCCCTTGCGCGTGCTGCGTATCCCAGATGCGCATTCCTTCCCTTCTGATCATATTTTTCTCTTCTGCTGTAAATAAGATGTTCAATATAGATTGCAGTTCTTCCCAAGTGTACATGCTGGGTCCCAAAAATTGATCTACCCGCTCGGCTACTCCAAGTGGATCTTCCAAAAGGGATCCCATTTCTTTCTTAAAATCCCTAACATCCCCCGAACTTAGAGGCACCGATATAAACCCTATGCCAGGTTGGGGTCCCCCCATAGGCATCTCTCTTAAGGGATATAAACCCTTCCTGGTCCGGCTTCGGGTTACCGGTCCTGTATATTCGGGTTCGTCTGAATCTGAATCTGTCCCTGCTGGTGCGCTCGGAGGAGCCACTGCTGCCTGTACTTGGGGTGGGGGTACATAGGGTGGAGGTGGCACTAAAGCGTCATCTGGTTTACTTCCCTTTTTCTTACTCTTATTCCCTTTTGGTATTTCGGAGAGCTTAAACAGAAATACCTCCGGTCTCTCCACCCACACCCTAGCGTAATGACTCTCTTCTTGGGTACAGGGGGGTATTTTGCTATTCACCCAAATATTTAAGGCTTGTCTTACCCAAAGTTCTGAGGAACCGAATATAGGCCAAAACACCCTTTTAGAAATTTCCTTCCCTCCCCATACTTCAACGCAATATTGAATCATTTTGGCCTTATCCTTGTCCTGCGTGCCTGGAAAATGTCGCCAGTTTTCTAACACAAACCCTAAAGGGCTTTCCCTAGGTACTGGAGGGAGTTTTACCTCGGCAGGGGGCTTACTCTTCCCCTGTCCCATTCTTCCGGAGTGCTTTCTTTCCGCGCTCCGGGATCCCACAGGGGCTTGCCCTTCCCCTGTCTTATTCTTCCGGAGTGCCTTCTTTCCGCGCTCCGGGATCCCACAGGGGCTTGCCCTTCCCCTGTCTTATTCTTCCGGAGTGCCTTCTTTCACACAATTCCTTTCGCTTCCCCTGGTTCGTGGCCCAAGCCCTCGCGGGTCTGTGGGAACCGCACTACTGAGGGTCCGCACTCACTTGGAGAGTCTGGCTGCCAGCTCTCCTCTCATGCACATCACACAGTCGCACTCCGGGATCCCAACCCCCGCCCGGACGGATCCCGTATTACTCACGCGCCCTGGACCGTAGTCCCGCGTCTTCGTCCGGACTTTGTGCACAAAACTTTTAAGGGGGTTCCCCGGGCCCTTAATTCTTCCGGAGTGCCTTAATTGCACTCCGGGATCCCCTTTGCTTTCTCTTTTCTTTTTTTTTTGGGGGTTCGTCGGTCGGGGTCGAGGGTGGATTTCAAGCACCGGGGCCACCAAATTGGTGGGGCGCCCCCCCTAGTGACTGAGAATCCTCCCCTACGGCCTCCGATCCGAGTCACAGCACCAAGCTGTTATAAATGAGCACAATGGGCCATTTAAGCCAATTAAAACCAATTTATTAACACAGAAAAGAAAAAGCAAAGCACAGCGCTGGGCGACAGGGGGAGTCACCGCTCCACCAACTGCGCAACGAGAGTCGTTCTGTTCCTCCTTTTATACTCTCCTCCACGTCACCCCTCTAGCGTCCTTCCGCGCATGTCCACCCAGTTGCTAGGGGTCGTTTTCTGCCTCCGGCTGATCGTTGATGAAGGCCCCAGTAGTCTTCCTTGGTGTCCTCTGCTTAAGTCTGAAACTCGGAACAACTTGTAGTTGATTAGTTCAGTAATGTTTATCTTTTGCGGTTTCTCAACTTCGTAAACTATCACAAGGTTGCTAGCCCTTGGTTAACTATTTACAATATATTCTTTCCTGTTTCTAGTGAACAAAAAGTCATGTTCCCATCACAGTTACCAATATCCAAATGGTGTGTGTCAGGAGGTTGGGGAGCCTGTTGTATCCAGTGACAGGACAAGGGGTGATGGGGAGAAGCTGGAACACAAAATGTTCCATTGAAACATCAAGAATAACAACTTTCTTGTGAGGTGAGGCAGCCCTGGCCCAGGCTGCCCAGGGAGGCTGTGGAGGCTCCTTCTCAAGGGGTTTCCAAACCCACCTGGACACATCCCTGTTGGACCTGATCTAGGTGGAACTGCTTTGGCAGGGGATTGGGCTGGATGATGTCTAAAGGTCCCTTCCAACCCTACCATGCTGTGATTCTGTGATTTTATGATTCTAATACCTGATTCTTAACAAATCCTTTTTATGTTTTCTGGGTTATGGAACAATTTTGCCCATTTCTTACCCAGCATTTTGTTCTTGGCACTTGTGTTTTACTTTCCAGGGTGGATCTAGTGACACAGATGGGTCTCAGTTCCATCCCCCAGCCTGTGCCAAGAGCAGGATGCTGCTGATGCTTCTCCTTTTTGCTGGGAGGCTTGGAAAGGTGCCAGTGATCTTCATCTTTTGGCTCAGCGTGGTGAATGGTTTGATCTGGAGGCTATGATTTCTGATTCATAGGCCTGACTTTTAGCTATTGCAGGAGCCTTGGGCCAGGGTTCAATCAGATTCCTCAAAAGTGAGAGAGGATGGTGAGGAAAGGGGTGGTGAGCCATGGTGCTCAAAGGGTTAATCCTCCTGGTTGTTGCTCTTATCCTGATTATAATCACAAACATGGGATGTATCCAGAGAGAAATCGAAAAGAGTCAGTAGAAGTGGCTGGAATGAATGAAGCAACAACTTCCAAAGGGGAGAAATGACCCCAGAGCCCAGAGATGCCTCATTCACAGACCCCTCCTCAGATTCCTCTGAGTTCCAGCCCCTCCTCATTCATACACCCCCAACCTCTCTCCTCATTGACTCTTTCATACAATGGTTTGGACTTGGAGTGAGGAGGGAGGAGACAATTGCCAGCAAGGGGTTAAAGCATTTAACAGTGGAGCTTAAACATCCCAGAGCACCAAAACAGTTGTGTTTGAGACATAAATCACCTGACTGAGCAGACAAAACAACTTGCTGCCAGTTTGAGGGGGCTCAAAGTGAGGCCGTTGCTCCATTTCTCTGTCAGGTGCATCCGGAGCGTTGGGTCACTTGTCGGCTGCACGTGAGGAGCAGCGATTTTACAAGGGTCTCAGAGGTGTTTATCAAGAGGATGGGAGACAATTTTTCTCCTTTGGTGCTGAGGTGAGGGAGCCCTGGCACAGGCTGCCCAGGGAGGGTGTGGAGGCTCCTCCTTGGGAGGTTCCCACAACCTCCTGGACACGTTCCTGTGTGACTTGAGCTAGGGGAAGCTGCTCTGGATGAAGGGAGGAGCTCTAAGAGGCCCTTCCAACCCCCACCATTCTGGAGTCAATGATTTGGCTTTGAGGGGGACTGTGAGGGAACGAGGTGTCAGCAGGAGCAGATCCTGGTCCTGGGATCTCAAGTGGGTCTTGAGACCCACTGGGTCTGGTCTCAAGTGTCAAGGGATGCAGGTCTGGTGCCAGGGGTGCTGCAAAGTGGGTGCAAGGGAAGGGTGTGCAGGGATCCTACAGAGGCATTTCGGGCTGTTTGGAAAGGGAGATGTGTGATGTGCCCATGCCCAGGCCATGGGGCATCGCTGCCTGGCAAAGGGGCTCCCGGCTGCCCCCGTGCTCTGGCCTGAGCAAGTGTTTGCCCCACACAAGGGACACCCAGGGGAACTTCACAGGCCTTTATTAAAAGGGCAAAAAAGGAAAATTGTAAACAAGTGTAACAGAAAAGGGACAAGGCTCCATCCACAGTGCAGCAGCCAACAGTCAGAGGCTTCTCACGGTGTCAGGAGCTGCATCAGTGCAAAAACAGTGAAATCAGCATCCTGGGCTCATGGGGAAGAATCCTCCTCCAGGCCTGAGCTCCCATTCAGGCACTTGTCAGCTTCCACATCAGCTCCCCTTCCCACCAGCTCATCTCCCCCAGACCTGGCAGTGGGAGGTGGCCAAGAGCAAGAGTAGTGGGTAAGACATCTCTACACTGCTCTGAGCTGGGCAAGGGCTGAAGCTCTGGGTGCCCAGCCTGGAGGTCTTCTCTTCTGTTCAGTGGTTCCTCTCATAGCTTGGGGTTTGCTGCAAATGTACTGGTATTTCTGTAAGCAACTGGAACCCCTGAGGTGCCCATTGATCAGAATCAGACAGTGTTCTTCTCCCTGAACTGAGACCCTGCAGGGAGAAGGAAGGAGCTGGCTCAGGGGCTGTCCCCAGCCCCCGCCCATCCCACCACAGGACAGGCTCTGTGCAGCCTCAGCCCATGATGGGACTCACCTGAAGGTGAAGTTGCTGCCATCCACTCTCTCCAGGTGCTTATCCCATCTCCTCACACCCACCCAGCAATCCAAATCACCTTTGAGGCGCTGCAGAAACTCCTGGGGCGGAGAGAGAGGAGCCAACAGTCAGGAGCTGCTGCCAGCACCACACCAGCCACCAGCCCAGCACCTGACACCCAGCAGCAGCTCCAACGAGCTTCAGAGCTGCAGCAGCTCAGTAACCAGAGATGTGCCCTGGGCTCCACACCACCCCCTGTGCATCCCTCCCTTCCAGGACACAACATGCCTCTACAAGCACCTCAGGGGCTGCACTCACCCCCACAGCCCCCTCCTCACCATTTCCCACTCCTCCTGCAGCATGGCCAGCCAGGCCCTGCGCTTCCAGCACTGTAGCTGACTCCACTCCCAGTTGCCCTTCTCCACCGAGACGTAGTAGCACATGTTCCGGTACCCGACCCAGTCATAGGCACAGCCCAGCCCCGGGGCCGCAGGCAGAGCTGCCCCCGCTGCACGGCTCCCTGCTGCACAGGGACAGGAGGGCAGGGAGGGAGCTCAGAGGATTCCCCTCGGCACGGAGCGGGGCAGCAGCTCCCTGCGGCCGGGAACGACGCAGCCCCGGGCTCCTCCCACGGGGCTGACCCGAAGCCGTTGCTGCTCCCTTACCCGATTGTACAGCCAGAGCCACCGACAGAGCCAGGATCAGAGCCAGGAGCACAGCCAGCACCAGGGCACACACTGCATGGAGCTCCCAGAACTTATCTGGAGGAGGAAAACGCCCTAGCAGAGATGCCGGTGTTATTCTGGAGCAGACACAGCCCTCACATCCAGTCACCCCCACCACGCGCTGCCCGGGGAACTCGGGAGGGACACGGAGGGACCTGTAGCCAGAGCAACAGCGGCTCCTGCGGGTTTATGAAGGAAGATTCTTCCACACCCAGCTAAACATTGCCCTGAGCATCCTGCCCACGGGCCACATGGCCACAGACACGCTGCTCCCGGCCCCGCGGGCCACAGCGGCCGCTCCGTACTCACCCAGGGAGGTGGAATCTCCGGGTGCATCCTGGGGACACAGGGCTTGTTCACAGTCTTCTTGTAGGGAAGGAGGACAAGAAGGCAACGCTGTGCCTTGCGAGTTGTTGAAAAAAAACGGCTCAGATTCAGCTTTTCCATCACAGCTACTGTCGTTGTGCTGAAGAGATCGAGAGAGACTGATGGCCATACAGTGGATGGGGAGGGTGAATTCTGCAGCTGAGCGGGCTGTGCGATGAGCCCCGGGCTGGGGAAGGCGATGGCAGCTCAGTCCTGCCCCATCCCTGCTCTCCCTGCAACGCTGCAGCCCGTTCCCAGCACCTGGGGAGACAAATACCAGTTCAGGGAGCTCAGCAACCAGGCTCCTACTTACAGCTCGGCCCGGGAAGCGTCTGACTGAGACCTGGAGAGAGTTTCCTGCCTGGAACCGGCTCCGCCCCCCCCCGCCTGGCACCCGGAGCCCCCACCGGGCCTCTCCGCACGCCCTCGACCAAGCCACCCGGCCCCCGACTTCAGCGCCCCGACCGGCCCCAGGATATCGGCGCCCCGACCGGCCCCCGGCCCACCGACCAAGACTCCCCCGCCCCGACCGGGCCACCCCGCGCGCCCCCAGGACCTGGGCTGCCCCCCCGAGCCGAGGCTCCGCGACCAGTCCCCGGCGCCCCTCGTGGACCTCCCGCACCCCCGACCCTGCAACCCCGCGTGCGCCCGACCGATCCCCGGACCCGACTCCCCGACCGCACCCCAATCTCCCGCGCCCTGAACAAGTCTCCTGACCCGCCCCCCCCGCCCGAGCCTCGGCGCCCCGACCAAGCTCCCGCACCCCGCCCGGGCCACCCCGTGCACCCACACCCGGCCCCGGGATCTCGGCTCCCCGACCGACCCCCGAACCCCCGAACCCCCGATCGGGCCGCCATGCGCGTCCCCGACTGCCGCCCGGCCCTCGGCTCCCCGATGGACCCCGGGGTCTGCACCGAGCGCCCGCGAACGGCCCCGCGCTCCGCCGCCGCACCTACCGGCTCCACACGCCCCTCATCCAAACACAAAGAGCGGCCGCGGATCCGCGGGCTGAGCGGGCTGTGCGATGAGCCCCGGGCTGGGGAAGGCGATGGCAGCTCAGTCCTGTCCCGTCCCTGCTCTCCCTGAGACGCTGCAGCCCGTTCCCAGCACCTGGGGAGACAAATATCGGCTCCGGGAGCTCAGTGACCGAATGTCAGGACCCCCCTCCTCCCGAGATACAACACCCCCGAGTATCCCCGATGGCTTTGCCCACAGCGGCTGCCGGGGAAGCCCTGAACAGGGAAGGATCCGGATGATGAAGGAATTGCTTCCCATGGGATGTGAGCACTCAGCAGCTCCCGGGCAGGGAAGATGAAGGAGGGAGAAGGACAGAAAAGCCTGGACAGCATCCGCCGCCCGCCTCAACCCTCTCCCCGGCTCTGGGGCGCAGCCTCGCGCCCTCCAGCTCCCCCTACCCAGGACCCTCCCTGCACCCCCAGCCTCAGCGACTCACCCCAGCGCTCCACAAAGCCCCCACAGCCCGAGGGCCGACCGGTACCTCCCGCATTTATAGCTCAGCGCAGCCGCCTCCCGCCCTCCCTGTGCCAGAACCGGCTTGGTCGGTTCGAGCCTCCCACGATATCATCACACACGCGTTGCTCGGTCTAGGAGTGTCCTTGCCCGGAGGCCTTTTTAACCCTTCAGTTCCAGCCGCCGACGCTGATGCCATTTCCCCTGGTTCTCACCCCGCTCGCTCCGAGCCAGCAGCCGCCTGCAGCACCAGCAGCCCCGGGCCCTCCCCGCTCCCTCAGGCCGTTTGTGCACCGCGAGGGGTGCGGGGGATCACGCTGAGAATCCCCATCTCTGCCCAGGGCTTCAGCCCATCCTTAGCGATACATGTTCAGTAACCTCATTAAGGTGCGTTATTTGACACCATGTGCTGCAGGGAGGGGAGTTTTCCTGCAGATTGGGGTAGGAAACAAAGCAAATGAAAGAGCAGCTGGGTGCTGGGCAGAAGGACTTTGCTCCTCAGGAGTCTGATGCTGCCCATAGAGGATAAAGGATTCCCCTGGGCAGCACTGAGGCTGCCAACACCGGCAGCTTCCCAGCTCAGTTATAATCACACTCACACGATGGAGATTGGTATTAACAGAAAAGAACGAAAACCAGCTCTACTGTGCAATTGCTTTGTCAGATTTCATAGTGGGCCTAAACCACTACAGTTTCATAGAACCATAAAGTCATTATGGTGGGTAAAGACCTTTCAGATCGAGTCCAACCCCTCACCTCACACGGCTGACGATCCGCAATCCGAAAAACTTCTCTACACAGGAATGCAGATCAGCGGGCACTTCTTTATTATGCAGCACTGGAAAACACGGGGGGCAGCTCCTCCAAACGTGCTGCGTTGTTAGTTACGTTTTTCAAGGTTTTCATATGGCTCAAACAAGAGAATCACATTTGCCAACACAAGCATGCATAAAATGTCCATCTATCAATTTAGTCCTTCACCTTGATTGGCTCCCAACAAACACAACATTTCCAAAATCACAGGGATTGGTCAAAAAAGATATCAGTCCCTTTGTTTTAGTAACAACTAAGGTAACAGCTAAGGTAACCTAACAAATACATTTACCAGGGTCTTGTAGCTAAGGTAACAGGTCCCCATCACGTGTGGTATGTAACTCTTACAGTTTGATCCTTATGTGATTCATATGAACACTTAATTAATCCATAGGTGCTTGATTGTGCTTCCAAGTGCTTATCTATTTGATTGAAGCATTAGTAGGTGGTTAACAAGTGCTTGACTACGTATTGTGATGCTAAGTTGCTAACTAAAATAATTGTGTATCTGCAACAACACTACCAAGCCCCTCACTAACCCAACCCATTTATACATAATGATGTGTTATCGTTAGCATTGGTGCTCATCATAACTCACACTGTGGTGGCCGAAGGGTTGGAGGCTACAAAAATGCTCTTAACCCACATTCTGGTCCCCAATTTCACTGGGATGGTCTCATGGAGCCATAGAATCATAGAATGGTAGGGGTTGGAAGGGACGTTTAGAGATCATCCAGTCCAACCCCCCTGCAGAAGCAGGGTCACCTAGATCAGGTCGCATAGGAACATGTCCAGGAGGGTCATGAAGACCTCTAAGAAAGGAGACTCCACAACCCCTCTGGGCAGCCTGTGCCAGGGCTCCCTCACCTGAACAGTGACATAGTTTGTTCTTATGTTTAAGTGGAACTTTGTGTGTTCCAACTTCATCCTGTAATGGAAGAGGTCACGTTCGTTAATCAAATCATGAAAGAACAGTTGTGCAAGGAACCGTTCAAAGTCATTGTAAAAGTCTTGTAAAACTTGAACCGTAAAGTTTCTACAATGTGCACAGCTGCAGTTGGCTGAGATACTTATAGCAGGTACAATAGGTTGTACATGAGCTGATAAGAGCCAAGAGAAGAGTTCACGAGCGGACCACTAGAGGAAGACTCTTCATCCCAGCGACCACCCTACGACCACCAGGAGGCAGAAGAAGACCCGCTAGTAACAAGACGGGCACATGCGCACAGTGCACCAGGGAGCGATGCACCCGACCGATAAGGACTGTATCAAAGGACTCTGATTCGGGGGGCGGGGGGTTGCGAGTCGTTGGTGGAGCAGAGTCTCATGGCCGCCCAGCGCTGTTTTGCTTATTTGCCGCTTGCTTAATAAATTTGACCTATTAGACACAGCAGTCTATAACAATCTTTCTCAAACTTCTGCAGAATCAGTGTTTCCCACGCCTACAGCAGCTGGCAGCAATGCAAGAACTGGCTCAGGAGTTCCACGTTCCTCCGGAAGGTCTGTTAATAACAGCTGAGCCGATGAGTGTTTGCAATGCACATCGCTTTGCTTTTAACATTGTCCATGGTGGTATCACCCGGCAAAGAAGAGTTACAAGGAGTTATGCCTTCATCAAGAGGATCTGCTGCCCCGGTACCAGAGAGACGGGGGCAGGGAGGAGATCGCTGAGGCAGCGGCAGCAGCTGCAGAGCGATCACTTCTAAGCTGCGCTATCGAGTCTTTTACAAGCCGCCAAGTAGTTCACGACTCTGTAGCGATTTTGTCTCCTTGAAGCGTGTTCAAAAAGCAGTTTGCCCAACTCTTCCCAAGTATTAACCTGAAATGCTGTGGTAGCTTCAGCAAGAACCCCCTGTTTCAGTGCTTTAGCATCAGACTGAACCCCTCGTTTTCTAACCTAGACATTGTTATCTTTAGGATAGATTGCTTTTCTGAAGACATTTGCGTGCCCATTTTGTTCCCAGCTGTTCATCTACTCCTCAGGTGCCTTCAGTTGCTGCCTGGCCGGACTTTCGGCTCTCCTCAGCGCTTCACATTGTTCAGCTGGGCTCCGCTGCCACCGCGCTCCTGGGGAGAAAAGTTCTGGCTCGCCGAGATCACGTCGGGGGCACCAGATGTCGTAGCGGCCAAGCATCACTCCCAGAGACAGGTTCAGCTCATGGTGCAGCTTCCCCTTAACGTACCCTGATCCTCTGCTCACGCACAGTTCATTCTAAGTTCATCGGGTAACGGTCTCACAGCACTCGCCTGGGCCAACATCACGATTGGCTGAGCTGTATTGATCACACGCCGCTCTTGCTGCCTCTTTGCTGTGCTCGCAGCCTGGTTTCATGCTTTAGGTCTTCTGCCTTTTCACTTCTTTCTCAAGGCTCTCCCCTTGTGCTTCAAGGGGAGAGCTGTGCCTCAAGGCTAAAGCTGCCCGCAGCAAAATCTTCTCCCACAGAGAGGAAACTCCTGAGGGTCACCAAGGGCAAGGGCTGAGTCCTGCAGCTGGCGAGGAACAACCCCGGCACCAGCACAGGCTGGGGGTGACCTGCTGGAGAGCAGCTCCAGGAGAGGGACCTGGGAGTCCTGGTTGATGACAACCTAAACGTGGGCCCAGCTCAAGAGGGACAGAGAAGTGCTGGAGAACTTCTGGAGAGAGGCCAGCACAGGGCTCCCAAGATGCTGAGGGGCATCTTCCTTATGAGGAAAGGCTGTTCAGCCGAGGGCTATTCAGCCTGGAGAAGAGAAGGCTGAGAGGGGATCTCATTAACACTTACAAGCATTTAGAGTTGTATATTAAGAAGATGGGGCAGCACTTTTTATTCTGTAGTGTGCAGTGACTGGAGAAGGGGTGACAGATACCAGCTGGAACACAAAAAGTTCCATTGACACATAAAAAAACCCAACTTTCTTGTGAGGGTGAGGCAGCCCTGGCCCAGGCTGCCCAGGGAGGCTGTGGATGCTCCTTCTCAGGAGGTTTCCAAACCCACCTGGACACGTTCCTGTGAGACCTGATCTAGGTGGAGCTGATTTAGCAGAGGGGTTGGACTGGATGATGTCTAAAGATCCCTTCCAGCCCCCAACATTCTGTGAGTTTATGGTTCTAATGCCTGAAATGTAGAATACTGTGATCTATGCTGGGAAAAAAATCCGTTTTATGCTTTGTGGAACAATTTTGCCCATTTTTTACCCAGCATTTTGTTCTTGGCACTTGTGTTTTGCACTTCCCAGGGTGGATCTAGAGAAACAGATGGGGCTCGGTTCCATCACCCAGAGAGAAGGACGCTGCTGATCCTTCTCCTTTTTGGCTGGAGGGTTGGCAGGGTGCCACCGGTCACACCTTCATCTTCTGCCTCAGGGCTGTATCTGGAGATATTGCTTGTGATTTCTCAAAGCCAGGATTAGCTTTGACCTATTTGTTACCTTCTTGACACGACAAACACTTGACTAATATTTACTAACCCAGTTCTTGGATCGAACAGAAAATGTTTCACTGGCACAGAAGGAGAATCTCCTTTGGTACTGAGGTGAGGGAGCCCTGGCACAGGCTGCCCAGGGAGGGTTGAGCAGGCATCTGCAACACACAAGGGACACCCAGGGGAAGCTCAAAGGCTTTTATTAAAAAAGTAGAAAAGGAAAGTTCTAAACAAGTGAGAGGGAAAGGAAAAAGGGCCCATCCACAGCCCAGGAACCAATAGCCAGAGGCCTCCCACAACCTCAGGAGCTGCATCAGTGTAAAATCAATGGAATCTGCTAACAGAAGCAATTAAAAAACCCAACAAACCTCCAGACCTGAGCTCCCATTGAGGCACTTGTCAGCTTCCATATCAGCTCAGTGGGAGGTTGCCAAGAGCAGGAGCAGTGGGTTGGACATCCCTATGCTGCTCTGAGCTGGGCAAGGGCTGAAGCTGTGGGTGCCCAGCCTGCACAAGGTCATTTCTCCACCACTGCAGTCACAGCTTGGGGCTTGCTGCAGATGTAGGGCCGGTGCAAGGAACAGTCTGAACTTCCAACCAAGGTCTCAATCAAATAGACACAGGCTGCTTTGCCATGGACCAGAGAGCTGCAATGAGAAGGATCCTGCTGGTACTGCTGGGTGAGGGGCTGTCCCCAGCCCTCAGGCCCTGCCCATCCCACCACGGGACAGGCTCTGTGCAGCCTCAGCCCATGATGGGACTCGTGCAGCCTCAGCCCATGATGGGACTCACCTGAAGGTGAAGTTGCTGCCATCCACTTGCTCCAGGTGCTCACCCTGTCTCCTCACACCCACCCAGCAATCCAAATCACCTTTGAGGCGCTGCAGAAACTCCTGGGGAGGAGAGAGAGGAGCCAAGAGTCAGGAGCTGCTGCCAGCACCACACCAGCCACCAGCCCAGCACCTGACACACAGCAGCAGCTCCAACGAGCTTCAGAGCTTCTGCAGCAGCTCAGTAACCAGAGATGTGCCCTGGGCTCCACACCACCCCCTGTGCATCCCCCCCTTCCAGCACACAACATGCCTCTACAAGCACCTCAGGGGCTGCACTCACCCCCACAGCCTCCTCACCATTTCCCACTCCTCCTGCAGCATGGCCAGCGATGCCCCGTGCCGTGAGCACTGTGCTTGGCTCCAGCTCCAGCTGCCCTCCTCCGCCGAGACGTAGTAGCACATGTTCCGGTACCCGACCCAGTCATAGGCACAGCCCAGCCCCGGGGCCGCAGGCAGAGCTGCCCCCGCTGCACGGCTCCCTGCTGCACAGGGACAGGAGGGCAGGGAGGGAGCTCAGAGGATTCCCCTCGGCACGGAGCGGGGCAGCAGCTCCCTGCGGCCGGGAACGACGCAGCCCCGGGCTCCTCCCACGGGGCTGACCCGAAGCCGTTGCTGCTCCCTTACCCGATTGTACAGCCAGAGCCACCGACAGAGCCAGGATCAGAGCCAGGAGCACAGCCAGCACCAGGGCACAGACTGAATGGTGTTTGTTCAACTTGCCTGGAGAAGGAAAATGACCCAGCAGAGATGCCGGGGTTATTCTGGAGCGGGCTCAGCCCCCACACCCCCACCACGCGCTGCCCGGGGAACTCGGGAGGGACCCAAACAAGTGACATTTGTTTAAAAAGCCGAAACTCAGCCAAAGAGGCTGAACCTGGCAACAAAGGGCTCCTGCAGGTTTATGAAGGAAGGGTCTTCCACACCCAGCTGGGCACCACCCTGAGCATCCTTCCCACGGGCCACACGCCACAGACACGCTGCTGCCGTCCCTCGGGTCACAGCGGCGGCTCCGTACTCACCCAGATGTTCACAGGCTTCTTGTCGGGAAGAAGTACAAGAAGGCATCGATTTGTCTTGAGAATTGTTTAGAAAAACACGCTCAGATTCAGGTTTTTCACCACAGCTGCTGTCGTTGTGCTGGAGAGCTGGAGAGTCCATGATGTCCAGACACTGGATGAGGAAGGTGAATTCTGCAGCTGACCGGGCTGTGCGATGAGCCGCGGGCTGGGGAAGGCGATGGCAGCTCAGTCCTGCCCCGTCCCTCCTCTCCCTGAGACGCTGCAGCCCGTTCCCAGCACCTGGGGAGACAAACACAGGCTCGGGGAGCTCAGAGACCGAATTCCATGGCGCCCCGGAGATACAAACCCACCGAATATCCCCGATGGCTTTGCAAACACCGGCTTTCCTACCCAGGACCCTCCCTGCACCCCCAGCCTCAGCGACTCACCCCCAGCGCTCCACAGAGCCCCCGCAGCCCGAGCGCCGATCGGTACCCGCCACGTTCTGGCTGTGCCAAACCTCCGGCATTTATAGCTCAGGGCAGCCGCGTCCCGCCCTCGCTGTGCCCGAAACGGCTTGGGCTTGTCGATAGAACCAACATCCCGTTACACCAACGGGATCGCGGTCTGTGAGTGTCGTTCCGAAGAGACGTGTTTAACCCTTCAGTTCCAGCCGCCGACGCTGATGCCATTTCCCCTGGCTCTCACCCCGCTCGTTCCCAGCCAGCAGCCGCCTGCAGCACCAGCAGCCCCGGGCCCTCCCCGCTCCCTCAGGCCGTTTCCCTTCTTTTGTACACAGCGAGGGTTGCCGGGGGGGGGGGGGGGGGGGTCACGCTGAGAATCCCCATCTCTGCCCAGGGCTTCAGCCCATCCTTAGCGATACATGTTCAGTTTTGCCGGGAGGCTTGGAAAGGTGACAGTGATCTTCATCTTTTGGCTCAGGGTGGTGAATACTTTGATTACTGATTCATAGGCCTGACTTTGAGCTATTGCCTTCTTGTCAAGACAAACACTTGGTTGCTGTTTACTAACCCAATTCTGGGCTTCCCAGCTCCAGAGGGACAGGGAACTGCTGGACAGAGGCCAGTGCAGGGCCACCAAGATGATCAGGGCACTGGAGCATCTTCCTTCTGAGGAAAGGCTGTGGGACCTGGGGCTGTTTAGTCTGGAGAAGAGGAGACTGAGGCAGAGTCTCATGAACACAAGTATCTAAAAGGTGTTTGGCAAGAGGATGGGGCAACATTTTTTTCTGTAGTGCCCAGTGACAGGAGAAAGGGTGATGGACAAAAGCTGGAACACAGAATGTTCCACTGACACAGGAGGAGAATCTCCTTTGGTGCTGAGGTGAGGGAGCCCTGGCACAGGCTGCCCAGGGAGGGTCTGGAGGCTCCTTCTCAGGAAGTTTCCAAACCTGCCTGCACACGTTGCTGTGTGACAGGATGGAGGGGAAGCTGCTCTGGATGAGCTGTGGAGGGCTCTTCCAACCCCCTCACTTTGTGCATCGGTGATTTCAGTAACAGTGGGGGTCGGATTTGGGGGGGCTGTGGGGGAACGAGGTGTGATGAGAGGAGAGGGGCCGGGTTCAGGGATGACGGGGTCCAGCAGGGTGTCGGTGTCAAGGGCTGCAGAGCGGGAAAGGTGCCCCCGCGCTCCCCGCCCGCCCATCCCCGCCGACCCCCAGCAGCAGCCCCCAGCGCCCGGCCCCGCCCCGCCATTGGCCACCCGCCCGCCAATGGCAGCCCGATCCGCGCGTGACGTCACCGGGCGCTGGGCAGATCGCGGCTCCGCAGCTCCGAGGCGAAGGCGCCGGCGGCAGCGCGGGGGGACAGTGGGGGGCGGCCACAGGGAACCGGGGGGTCCGGCCGAGCCAGACTGGTCTCATTATTCATCCTGGCCTGAAGTGGTCCCCAGTATCCACCTTGAACTGGTCCCAGTGCTCATTGTCAGCCTGAACCCTGGCAGCCTTCGATCATGTCCAACACCTCCTTGGTTTGCATCCCCTCACTCCCCCAGCCCCATTCCTTCCTTCCTGCTCCCCAATTCCCATCCCCTCACTCCCCCAGCCCCATTCCTTCCTTCCTGCTCCCCAGTTCCCATCCCCTCACTCCCCCAGCCCCATTCCTTCCTTCCTGCTCCCCAATTCCCATCCCCTCACTCCCCCAGCCCCATTCCTTCCTTCCTGCTCCCCAATTCCCATCCCCTCACTCCCCCAGCCCCATTCCTTCCTTCCTGCTCCCCAATTCCCATCCCCTCACTCCCCCAGCCCCATTCCTTCCTTCCTGCTCCCCAATTCCCATCCCCTCACTCCCCCAGCCCCATTCCTTCCTTCCTGCTCCCCAATTCCCATCCCCTCACTCCCCCAGCCCCATTCCTTCATCCCCTCACTCCCCCAGCCCCATTCCTTCCTTCCTGCTCCCCAATTCCCATCCCCTCACTCCCCCAGCCCCATTCCTTCCTTCCTGCTCCCCAATTCCCATCCCCTCACTCCCCCAGCCCCATTCCTTCCTTCCTGCTCCCCAGTTCCCATCCCCTCACTCCCCCAGCCCCATTCCTTCATCCCCTCACTCCCCCAGCCCCATTCCTTCCTTCCTGCTCCCCAATTCCCATCCCCTCACTCCCCCAGCCCCATTCCTTCCTTCCTGCTCCCCAGTTCCCATCCCCTCACTCCCCCAGCCCCATTCCTTCCTTCCTGCTCCCCAATTCCCATCCCCTCACTCCCCCAGCCCCATTCCTTCCTTCCTACTCCCCAATTCCCATCCCCTCACTCCCCCAGCCCCATTCCTTCCTTCCTGCTCCCCAATTCCCATCCCCTCACTCCCCCAGCCCCATTCCTTCCTTCCTGCTCCCCAATTCCCATCCCCTCACTCCCCCAGCCCCATTCCTTCCTTCCTGCTCCCCAATTCCAGCAGAACTGCCCAGGTTGGTGGGATTCAATCAGGTCCATGCTCCCGCTTCTCCTCTCTCCACTTGCTGCATGCAGACCCCTTTCCCTGTCCCCTAGATGGCAGGGCTGCATCCCTTGACACCGACACCCTGCTGGAACACCTCAGAGACAAAACAATTGTGTGGTTCAATAATAGCGGGGAATGGCTTTGGGGGCGTTGTGGGGATCACGTTGTGAGTGGGAAGGTGTCCTCGTTCCTCATATGAGATTGGGGGAGTCCAGTGGGGTCTCGATGTCAAGGGATGGGGACCCGGTAGAGGGTCTAGGGGGGTGGGAAGGGGGTCGGGTGTGCTCTGTGAATTTGTCCCGGGAAGGGGGTTCGGGGTGTTGGGAAAGGGAGATGTGTGAGGTGCCGGTGCCCAGGCCACGGGGCATCGCTGCCCGGCCAAGGGGCTCCCCCCGCGCTCCCCGCCCGCCCATCCCCAACGACCCCCAGCAGCAGCCCCAGACCCAGCGCCCGGCCCCGCCCCGCCATTGGCCACCCGCCCACCAATGGCAGCCCGATCCGGGCGTGACGTCACCGGGCGCTGGGCAGATCGCGGCTCCGCAGCTCCGAGGCTTGGGAAGAAGGATGCGGGGCGGGGGTTACTGGTCCCAGCAGCCCCCAGACTGGTCTCATTATTCCCTCTGGCCTGAAATGTTCCCCAGTATCCATCTTGAACTGGTCCAGTGCCCATTCTCAGCCTGAACCCTTGCAGCAGTCTGACACCAACTTGGTTTCCAGCCCCTCAATCCCCCGGCTCCATTCCCTCCCTCTTGCTCCTCCATTCCAGCAGAAACTTCCCAGGTGATGCACGTCAATCAGGGCCACCGTCCCACTTCTCCTTTCTCCTCATCTCCCCCTGGACCCCCACCTTTATCCCCACGTACTCCCTCCCCCATGACCCTTGCCTGGGCATCTGTGTCTGGATAACTGGTTCCCCAAGAAACTTTAGAGGGGAGAGGGAAATACGGGATGGGGATGAGCAGTGTGACTGGAGAAGGGGTGATGCCACCCATCTGATACCCAGAAGCTTCTCAAGCTGGGGAAACTGAGGCATGGCTGAAGGCAAAAGGGCTGTGGGTGCTCTTCTGGGGCTGGGAGTTCTCAGACCACCATCCTGCTCCTGTGTCTGCCATGATGTGGCCCCAAAAGGAGGATGCTGAGTGATCTTGAGGAACATCATTCTATTGCTTGGTGAGGAAGGAGGGTACCAGACATTATCAAGTCTCCCTTTTCTTTCCTACCTCTCCCCTTTTGCATGGGCAGGGGACAGGGAGCTCAAGCTCACCTACTGGGAACTCCTGTTGTGAAGGGGGAGAGATCCTGGGCAGCAGACAAACCCTCCTCCACGTGTCCCCTGAGGGGAAGGGCTGGGGCTGCCCTGAGCAGGCATCTGCCCCACACAATGGACACCCAGGGGAAGCTCAAAGGCTTTTATTAAAAAAGTAGAAAAGGAAAGTTCTAAACAAGTGAGAGGGAAAGGAAAAAGGGCCCATCCACAGCCCAGGAACCAACAGCCAGAGGCCTCCCACAACCTCAGGAGCTGCATCAGTGTAAAATCAATGGAATCTGCTAACAGAAGCAATTAAAAAACCCAACAAACCTCCAGACCTGAGCTCCCATTGAGGCACTTGTCAGCTTCCACATCAGCTCAGTGGGAGGTTGCCAAGAGCAGGAGCAGTGGGTAGGACATCCCTGTGCTGCTCTGAGCTGGGCAAGGGCTGAAGCTGTGGGTGCCCAGCCTGCAGAAGGTCATTTCTCCACCACTGCAGTCACAGCTTGGGGTTTGCTGCAGATGTAGGGCCGGTGCAAGGAGCAGCCTGAGCTTGCAACAGAGTTGTCAATCAAATAGACACAGTCTGCTTTGCCATGGACCAGAGAGCTGCAACGAGAAGGATCCTGCTGGTACTGCTGGGTGAGGGGCTGTCCCCAGCCCTCAGGCCCTGCCCATCCCACCATGGGACAGGCTCTGTGCAGCCTCAGCCCGTGATGGGACTCACCTGAAGGTGAAGTTGCTGCCATCCACTCTCTCCAGGTGCTCACCCTGTCTCCTCACACCCACCCAGCAATCCAAATCACCTTGGAGGCGCTGCAGAAATTCCTGGGGAGGACAGAGAAGAGAAAACAGTCAGGAGCTGCTGCCAGCACCACACCAGCCACCACCCCAGCACCTGACACCCAGCAGCAGCTCCAACGAGCTTCAGAGCTTCTGCAGCAGCTCAGCAACCACAGATGTGCCCTGGGCTCCACACCACCCTCTGTGCATCCCTCCCTTCCAGCCCACAACTGCAGCTCTGCCCATAACAGCGCCCCAGGGGCTGCACTCACCCCAGGTCCCCCCCACAGCCCCCTCCTCACCATTTCCCACTCCTCCTGCAGCATGGCCAGCGACGCCCCGTGCCGTGAGCACTGTGCTTGGCTCCCGTTCCAGCTGCTGATGTTCACCGAGACGTAGTAGCACATGTTCCGGTACCCGACCCAGTCAGAGGCACAGCCCAGCCCCGGGGCCGCAGGCAGAGCTGCCCCCGCTGCACGGCTCCCTGCTGCACAGGGACAGGAGGGCAGGGAGGGAGCTCAGAGGATTCCCCTCGGCACGGAGCGGGGCAGCAGCTCCCTGCGGCCGGGAACGACGCAGCCCCGGGCTCCTCCCACGGGGCTGACCCGAAGCCGCTGCTGCTCCCTTACCCGATTGCACAGCCAGAGCCACCGACAGAGCCAGGATCAGAGCCAGGAGCACAGCCAGCGCCAGGGCACAGCCTGGATGGAGCTCACAGAACTTTCCTGCAGGAGGAAAGCCACCCACCAGTGAGGACAAAGTTGCCCCAGAAGACACAGTCCTACAGCCCTCACACCCCATCACGAACTGCCCGGGGAACTCAGGAGGGACCCCTCAGCCCATTCTGCACACACACACAGATCTGGCAGCAAGAAAGCCCAGGGACAGTCACACAGAGCAGGGACAAGGCTCTCACACTGTAAATGGGGGGGACAACCAGCAGCAGGAGAGCTGACAAAGGATTGGGGAAGGAGGAGGGAGAATTGCTACAGATCCTCCAATAAAGACCAAGCAGATGACAAAGCCCTTTGCAGGCAGCTGGAAGAAGCCTCACCCCCACCAGCCCCAGCTCCCCCTGGGGTGACACTGCCACGGAGACACTGTCCCCTCCCCACAGCCCACACGGCTGCCCCTGCACTCACCCACGACTCCTCTGCAGCTCCTTTGCCAGGTGTCCCCTGGCACCTCAGGCTGGGGGGATGCCCCTTTGTCCTGGGCATTCAGGGCATCCTCCACATTGCCATCCTTGGAGCAGATGAACTTCTCCTCCCCGTGTCCCATGGCAGACTGACAAGCCAAATCTCTTTCCTTGTGCCCAGCAGTGCCTTGTGCCCAAGGAACTAACACTGCTGGGAAAGCCTTTATCCAGCCAGGCTTGGCAGCACTTTTACCACCACTGTTACCAGCACACTGGGGGATTGCAGAGAACGTGAGAACACAACAGGGATGGCAAGCTCTGTTGCTGAGAGCTCTCACACTTAATTGCCAGTATCAGCAGTGACACCGGGGCTGGGCAAGGTGATGGCAGCTCAGTCCTGCCCTGTCCCTGCTCCCCTGCGGCTGGTTCCCAGCACCTGAGGAGACAAGCACAGCCTCAGTCAGCTCAGCAACCAGCCCCCAGATGAGCCAGCGCCCTCCCACCACCCTTCTTGCACCGTCCCCAGGCAGATCACAAAGCACCAGCCACCTGGGACCAGCCCCCACTCAGCCCTCCCTGTTCCACCCCCAGCATTTAAATGGGAGGTCAGGGCGTCCCAGCACCCCTCTGCTGAGTGGGGGAAGGGAAACCGATTAAAAATGGTTTCTGTTTCTATTTTGCTGTGCAGTGAATTGTCAAAAGCTCGTCTGTGCTGACCTCACCAGGCAAAACAGACAACACCACGCACTGAGCAGAAACGTTGTTACTTGTATCTGCAAATTCCCATCGTGCTGGGACGGGACATTTCGGTTTCAGCTTGCACAAGAAAGGAGAGTTAAGCCAGAGCTTTGATGCAGAAGAAACAACCTGACACACGATCTTGCCTGGGTCTGAGAAAGGAAAAACCCCTTTTATTCCGACTTCCTTCGTAAAAAGTGATCATGGAAGCCCCTAATTGGCTCAGCCCCAGCAGTGGGTCTGGCTCAGAGCTGGGGAGAGTGTCGAGCAGCTTCTTACAGGAGCCGTCTTTACAGCTCCTTCCCCCTTAGCACAAATGGTGTTGTGTGACTGTGACAGCTCCCTACAACACAGAATGGAAGGAACACAAGCAGCTTGAGCCCAACAAGGTCCCCAGGGAGAAACAAGCAGCAGCTTCACAGCGAGATGGGGAGACAGAAGAGAAACCCCCGAGCAGCCAGAGCTGCCGGGAACAGGCTCCGTCCGTCCCGCGCACCCCGACGGCTGTTTCTCAGTTAAACAGAGGGGGAATTAGGGATAGAAACGAGAGGCAGAGCCCGCCGGGCTGCCGTCCCCACAGCCCCCAGCGCAGCCCCCAGCGCAGCCCCAGCAGAACCCACGGCCCGTCCCGACCTGCGCTGCCACCGGCGCCGCGCTCCGCCGCCGCCTCCAGGTCCCGACGCTGCCTCGGACGGACCGACGGACGGACGGACGGACGGACACGTCTCCGCTCTCACACAGCCGTGAATTGGCGGGACCGGGCAGCCAATGCGAGGGCGGAGCCGGCGAGCGCTGTGGGTTTGAATTTCCCCGGCCCCTGTGACTTCATAGTGTCACTATTAATTCTGGTCGCTGAAGCACTTTGAGTTTATCGAGGCCGCTCGCTCCCCTCACCCTGCCCAGCCCAGCACTGACCCCTGGCCCCCTCAGCATCTCACCCCACGGCTTTGGGGTCCCTGCAGGGCTGGGCACTGCCCCAGCTCCCTGGGCAGCCTGGCACAGGGGTGACACCCCTCTCAGGGAAACGGTTCTGCCTCAGCTCCAGCCTCAACCTCCCCTGGGGCAACTTGAGGCTGTTTCCTCTTGTTCTCCTGGAGAGACCAACCCCAACCTCCCCACATCTCCTGTCAGGGAGCGTCAGAGAGGGCTCCTGTGTCCTCTCAGCCTCCCCTTCTCCAGGCTCAGCACCCCCATTCCCTCAGCCCCTGCCCAGCACCCTTGTGCTCCAGCCCCTTCCCCAGCTCTGTGCCTGGCTCTGGCCACGCTGCAGCCCCTCAGTGTCCCTGTGGCAGCGAGTGAGGAGTCCAATCCTGCCTCCAGTCCTGGAGCTGCAGCCCCTCAGTGTCCCTGTGGCAGTGAGTGAGGGGCTCAGCACTGACACAGCCCTGGAGCTGCAGCCCCTCAGTGTCCCTGTGGCAGTGAGTGAGGGGTCCAATCCTGCCTCCAGTCCTGGAGCTGCAGCCCCTCAGTGTCCCTGTGGCAGTGAGTGAGGGGTCCAATCCTGCCTCCAGCCCTGGAGCTGCAGCACCTCAGTGTCCCTGTGCAGTGAGTGAGGGGCCCAATCCTGCCTCCAGTCCTGGAGCTGCAGCCCCTCAGTGTCCCTGTGGCAGTGAGTGAGGGGCTCAGCACTGACACAGCCCTGGAGCTGCAGCCCCTCAGTGTCCCTGTGGCAGTGAGTGAGGGGTCCAATCCTGCCTCCAGCCCTGGAGCTGCAGCACCTCAGTGTCCCTGTGCAGTGAGTGAGGGGCCCAATCCTGCCTCCAGTCCTGGAGCTGCAGCCCCTCAGTGTCCCTGTGGCAGTGAGTGAGGGGCTCAGCACTGACACAGCCCTGGAGCTGCAGCCCCTCAGTGTCCCTGTGGCAGTGACTGAGGGGCCCAATCCTGCCTCCAGTCCTGGAGCTGCAGCCCCTCAGTGTCCCTGTGGCAGGGAGTGAGGGGCCCAGCACTGAGCACAGCCCTGGAGCTGCAGCCTCCCCAGGGCCCAGCACAGGGGACAATCCCAGTCCTGCTCCTGCTGCCACCCCAGTGCTGCCACCAGCCAGGATGCCACTGGCCTCTTGCCCACCTGGGCACGCTGCTGGCTCCTGTTCAGCCACTGGCACCGACTCCCCCAGGCCCTTTCCAGCCCCTCTGCCCCAGCCTGCATTTGCCCTTGGGCAACCTCAGCCCATTGCCCCAGCCTGGCCTGGGCTCTCTGAAGAGTCTCCCTGCCCTCAGGCAGATCAACACTCCTGCCCAGCTCGGTGCCATCTGCACACTGACTGAGGATGCACATGGTCCTCTCACCCAGATCACTGACAAAGGTGTTAAACAGCCCAGACCCCAGCACTGAGCCCTGGGGAACACACTGGCATGACCAGGCTCTCTGGGCTCTGTCATTCAGCAGCTCTCCATCCACCTCGCTGTCCTCTCATCCCAGCCACACTGCCTGAGCTTTCTGATGAGGGTGTTGTGGGAGACACTGTCAAAAGGTAAACATCAGATAGACAACAGATAAACATGAACCTGGCTGCATATTCAACTGTAGAGTGCAGCATAAGGATGAAAGAGCAGGAGAGGAGTTTGGGTGGAACAGGATAAAATTGACCAGAGAATGAACACTCAGAGCTCCTTTAGGGCCACACTCCTGAACGAGCACCAGAGACCACCAAAGACCCTCCCAGAGCACGTGCAGCAGCGATTCACAGTGAGACAGTAGATATGAGAACCAGTGACACTGGGGACCAGGATGTGGTTTTAGAGGGCTTTTGTACCCTCCAAGCCTTCAGCCACCACAGGGTGAGTTATGATGAGCACCACAGCCAAGGATAACACATCATTATGGATAGATGGGTTGGCTTAGTGAGGGGCTTGGCAGTGTGAGGTGAGGGGTTGGACTCATCTGAAAGGTCTCTTCCCACCAGAATGATTTTGTGCTTTTATGAAACTGTGGTGGTTTAGGCCCATCAGGGAACAAAAGACCACGATTAGCCTCAAGTACCAAAGACTTGAGAACTGCCAAAGGGCAGGGAGGGCTCAATGGGCACTGATGGTCCAGGACACAACAGAGCAGCCTCCTGGGCTTGGGGAAGAAGACAGGAAAGAATTGAATGCAACACTGCAGGCTTTCTTTTTCTCTGTGCAGGGCTTCTTCTTCTTTGTTGTGTGAGAGGGGAGTGACCAGACACCAATCTGATGTGTTTGGGCTTTGCTGGTGGCTGCAGGGCACAGATCCAGCCTGAACCTCCCCTGGGACAACATGAGGCCGTTTCCTGTCATTGTGTTGCTTGAGAGAACACAACAACCCTTTCCTTGCAGGAACCTGTCCTTTGTTAGCCCTTTCTACAGCATAAACAGTCCCAGTTTACTCAGCACAGATCTCACAACTCCCAGACCCTGAAGACCCCTGACAGCCCTTTCCCACTCACCCGTGCCTCAGTTTCCCCAGCTCAAGCAGCTCTTGGGGATCTGATGGCCACAATCACCCCTTCTCCAGTCACACTGGTCATCTGACCCCTGACAGCCCTTTCCCACTCACCCGTGCCTCAGTTTCCCCAGCTCAAGCAGCTCTTGGGGATCTGATGGGCACAGTCCTCCAGTCACACAGGTCATCTGACCCCGTGTTCCCCCCACACCCCGGGTTTATGGGGAAACCAGCAACCCTGGCACCCTCCCCAATTACCTGCATCTTGAAGGTGACTCACCTCACCCTGCTCTAAGATCATTTACACATCTGTCGTGGTTTTGCCCAGCCGGAGCAAAGGGGAAGAAAATCGCGACTCCTCCCCCTCCCCCTCTCGACGGAACGCGGAGGGGATCGGAGAGGGAGGAAAAAAGTAAAAGAGTCCGTGTAAGTTGAAATAAGAACAGTTTACTGGGGAAATTAAAGAGTAACAACTATAACAAAGTCAAGGGGATATTACAAAGAAAACTGGTGAGTGATGCAGTTGCTCACCACCCGAGACCCGACGTAAGCGACCGCTCCCGACCGGCAACCGAGAGCCCGCACCCCCCCCCCGAAGAGCTTATTCCGGGGCAAGAGCTTATTCCGGGACAAGAGCTTATTCCAGGGAAGAGCTTATTCCGGCCAGCCCCCACCTGTACCCTGGGCATGACGTTAGGATGCTATCGAACCCTGCTGGCCAGCCTGGGTCAGCTGTTCAGACTGTGCCCTTTCCTGGTTCCTCACGGGAATTAACTCTATCCTGGCTCAAACCAGGACAGAAAGGCATCTCCACGCTGCTCAGCCCACCCGAAAACATTTCCTTCTCCCTCTCCAGCTCCGTGCAGCGCTTTGGCTGGTGCTGCCAAACTCACGGTGCAGGGGCGGCACCACCCGGCCATGGCCGGGAACGCTGCGAAGGGCTTTTGGGGCCGCCTCGTCCCTTTGGCACATCTCTGCCTTCCTCTCGCTTCCCAACCTGAGCTCATGGGCTCTTGCTTTCCTCTTCTCAGCCCTCTGGCTACACGTTTCAGTTCTTAAGAGCTTCTTGAATCATCTTTATTGGTTGTGTCCCGGCTCAGAGCTCGATGGCTCCTCTCTGGCAGATCCACTGATACCTCGAGCCGCAGCCTGCCGAGCCGATCCTGTCCCAGCTCAGCACCCCGCAGGCGCTGCCCTCGGCCCCGGGGCTCGGCCGGAACCTGCGGGCGCAGGATGGAGCCCACGTCACGGCCCGAGGGGCCCCGCGCCTGCCGCTGCCCCCCCCGACAGCCAGCCCCTCGCTGCCTCCTGCCCCCAAAGCGCTGCCCAGTCCTGCAGGGATCCCAAAGCCGTGGGGCGAGATGCTGAGGGGTCAGCGCTGGGCTGGGCAGGGTGAGGGGAGCGAGCGGCCTCGATAAACTCAAAGTGCTTCAGCGACCAGAATTAATAGTGACACTATGAAGTCATCGGGGATGGAGAAATTCAAACCCACAGCGCTCGCCGGCTCCGCCCTCGCATTGGCTGCCCGGCCCCGGCACACCCGCGGCTGTGTCACAGTGGATTGGGGCCGCTTTCTGCCCATCACACGGAGCGCGGGAGCGGTGGCAGCGCAGGTCGGGAGGGGCCGTGGGCTCTGCTGGGGCTGCGCTGGGAGCTGCGGGGCGCGGGGCTGTGGGGACGGCAGCCCGGGGGGCTCTGCCTCCCCTTTGGACCCTCACTTCTCCCCCTTTAACCGGGTAAGCGGCCGATGGGTCAGCATGGGGAGGGGGTAAGAAGGGTGGTGGGAGGCTTCTGGCTCATCGGGGGCTGGTTGCTGAGCTGGCTGAGGCTGCGTTTGTCTCCCCAGGTGCTGGGAACGGGCTGCAGCGTTGCAGGGGCAGCAGGGACGGGGCAGGACTGAGCTGCCATCGCCTTCCCCAGCCCAGGGCTCATGGCACAGCCGGGTCAGCTGCAGAATTCACCCTCCCCATCCACTGTGTGGGCATCATGAGCTCTCTAGCCCTCCAGCAGTGTGGAGTAAAAACCGGATCCGAAGCCGTTTTTTTAAACAAGTCGCAAGACAAACCGATGCCTTCTTGTACTTCTTCCCAACAAGGAGCCTGTGAACAGCCCCTGGGTCCCCAGGATGCCCCCGGAGCGTCCCCGGGCGGGAGGGGGCTGAGGCTCCCGGGCAGGAGCGTGCGCAGGCGTCTGGGTGAGTACGGAGCCGCCGCTGTGACCCGAGGGATGGCAGCAGCGTGTCTCCAGCTGCTTCTCCCTCCTCATCTCTCCAAGAACCACTCCCCTTCCCCCAGATCAATGGCTACAGCTTTCACTTGGCCTTGCTGGTTTGGTTTCCTGTCCTGTCCCCTCCTGCCATCCTCTACCCTTCCACACCACGGAGGATGGGGACATGTAAATGATCTCAGAGCAGGGTGAGGTGAGTCACCTTCAAGATGCAGGTAATTGGGGAGGGTGCCAGGGTTGCTGGTTTCCCCATAAACCCGGGGTGTGGGGGGAACACGGGGTCAGATGACCAGTGTGACTGGAGGACTGTGGCCATCAGATCCCCAAGAGCTGCTTGAGCTGGGGAAACTGAGGCACGGGTGAGTGGGAAAGGGCTGTCAGGGGTCTTCAGGGTCTGGGAGTTGTGAGATCTGTGCTGAGTAAACTGGGACTGTTTATGCTGTAGAAAGGGTTAACAGAGGACAGGTTCCTGCAAGGAAGGGGTTGTTGTGTTCTCTCAAGCAACACAATGACAGGAAACGGCCTCATGTTGTCCCAGGGGAGGTTCAGGCTGGATCTGTGCCCTGCAGCCACCAGCAAAGCCCAAACACATCAGATTGGTGTCTGGTCACTCCCCTCTCACATAACAAAGAAGAAGCCCTTCACAGAGAAAAAGAAAGCCTGCAGTGTTGCATTCAATTCTTTCCTGTCTTCTTCCCCAAGCCCAGGAGGCTACTCTGTTGTGTCCTGGACCATCAGTGCCCATTGAGCCCTCCCTGCCCTTTGGCAGTTCTCAAGTCTTTGGTACTTGAGGCTAATCGTGGTCTTTTGTTCCCTGATGGGCCTAAACCACCACAGTTTCATAAAAGCACAAAATCATTCTGGTGGGAAGAGACCTTTCAGATGAGTCCAACCCCTCACCTCACACTGCCAAGCCCCTCACTAAGCCAACCCATCTATCCATAATGATGTGTTATCCTTGGCTGTGGTGCTCATCATAACTCACCCTGTGGTGGCTGAAGGCTTGGAGGGTACAAAAACCCTCTAAAACCACATCCTGGTCCCCAGTGTCACTGGTTCTCATATCTACTGTCTCACTGTGAATCGCTGCTGCACGTGCTCTGGGAGGGTCTTTGGTGGTCTCTGGTGCTCGTTCAGGAGTGTGGCCCTAAAGGAGCTCTGAGTGTTCATTCTCTGGTCAATTTTATCCTGTTCCACCCAAACTCCTCTCCTGCTCTTTCATCCTTATGCTGCACTCTACAGTTGAATATGCAGCCAGGTTCATGTTTATCTGTTGTCTATCTGATGTTTACCTTTTGACAGTGTCTCCCACAACACCCTCATCAGAAAGCTCAGGCAGTGTGGCTGGGATGAGAGGACAGCGAGGTGGATGGAGAGCTGCTGAATGACAGCCCAGAGAGCCTGGTCATACCAGTGTGTTCCCCAGGGCTCAGTGCTGGGGTCTGGGCTGTTTAACACCTTTATCAGTGATCTGGGTGAGAGGACCATGTGCATCCTCAGTCAGTGTGCAGATGGCACGGAGCTGGGCAGGAGTGTTGATCTGCCTGAGGGCAGGGAGACTCTTCAGAGAGCCCAGGCCAGGCTGGGGCAATGGGCTGAGGTTGCCCAAGGGCAAATGCAGGCTGGGGCAGAGGGGCTGGAAAGGGCCTGGGGGAGTCGGTGCCATTGGCTGAACAGGAGCCAGCAGCATGCCCAGGTGGGCAAGAGGCCAGTGGCATCCTGGCTGGTGGCAGCACTGGGGTGGCAGCAGGAGCAGGACTGGGATTGTCCCCTGTGCTGGGCCCCTCACTCCCTGCCACAGGGACACTGAGGGGCTGCAGCTCCAGGACTGGAGGCAGGATTGGGCCCCTCAGTCACTGCCACAGGGACACTGAGGGGCTGCAGCTCCAGGACTGGAGACAGGATTGGGCCCCTCACTCGCTGCCACAGGGACACTGAGGGGCTGCAGCTCCAGGGCTGGAGGCAGGATTGGGCCCCTCACTCGCTGCCACAGGGACACTGAGGGGCTGCAGCTCCAGGGCTGGAGGCAGGATTGGGCCCCTCACTCACTGCCACAGGGACACTGAGGGGCTGCAGCGTGGCCAGAGCCGGGCACAGAGCTGGGGAAGGGGCTGGAGCACAAGGGTGCTGGGCAGGGGCTGAGGGAATGGGGGTGCTGAGCCTGGAGAAGGGGAGGCTGAGAGGACACAGGAGCCCTCTCTGACACTCCCTGACAGGAGATGTGGGGACGTTGGGGTTGGTCTCTCCAGGAGAACAAGAGGAAACAGCCTCATGTTGCCCCAGGGGAGGTTGAGGCTGGAGCTGAGGCAGAGCTGTTTCCCTCAGAGGGGTGTCACCCCTGTGCCAGGCTGCCCAGGGAGCTGGGGCAGTGCCCAGCCCTGCAGGGACCCCAAAGCCGTGGGGTGAGATGCTGAGGGCCAGGGGTCAGCGCTGGGCTGGGCAGGGTGAGGGGAGCGAGCGACCTCGATAAACTCAAAGTGCTTCAGCGACCAGAATTAATAGTGACACTATGAAGTCACAGGGGCCGGGGAAATTCAAACCCACAGCGCTCGCCGGCTCCGCCCTCGCATTGGCTGCCCGGCCCCGGCAATTCACGGCTGTGTGAGAGCGGAGACGTGTCCGTCCGTCCGTCCGTCCGTCCGTCCGCCCGTCTGGGACACGGAGCGCGGCGCCGGTGGCAGCGCAGGTCGGGACGGGCCGTGGGCTCTGCTGGGGCTCTGCTGGGGCTGCGGGGCGCGGGGCTGTGGGGACGGCAGCCCGGCGGGCTCTGCCTCTCGTTCCTATCCCTAATTCCCCCTCTGTTTAACTGAGAGACAGCCGTCGGGGTGCGCGGGACGGACGGAGCCTGTTCCCGGCAGCTCTGGCTGCTCGGGGGTTTCTCCTCTGTCTCCCCATCTCGCTGTGAAGCTGCTGCTTGTTTCTCCCTGGGGACCTTGTTGGGCTCAAGCTGCTTGTGTTCCTTCCATTCTGTGTTGTAGGGAGCTGTCACAGTCACACAACACCATTTGTGCTAAGGGGGAAGGAGCTGTAAAGACGGCTCCTGTAAGAAGCTGCTCGACACTCTCCCCAGCTCTGAGCCAGACCCACTGCTGGGGCTGAGCCAATTAGGGGCTTCCATGATCACTTTTTACGAAGGAAGTCGGAATAAAAGGGGTTTTTCCTTTCTCAGACCCAGGCAAGATCGTGTGTCAGGTTTCTTCTGCATCAAAGCTCTGGCTTAACTCTCCTTTCTTGCGGAAGCTGGAACCGGAACGTCCCGTCCCAGCACGATGGGAATTTGCAGATACAAGTAACAACGTTTCTGCTCAGTGGGTTGTGTTGTCTGTTTTGCCTGGTGAGGTCAGCACAGACGAGCTTTGACAATTCACTGCACAGCAAAATAGAAACAGAAACCATTTTTAATCGGTTTCCCTTCCCCCACTCAGCAGAGGGGTGCTGGGACGCCCTGACCTCCCATTTAAATGCTGGGGGTGGAA
Source organism: Colius striatus (assembly GCF_028858725.1). Lineage (NCBI taxonomy): Eukaryota > Metazoa > Chordata > Aves > Coliiformes > Coliidae > Colius > Colius striatus. The sequence goes on along the minus strand of NW_026908519.1, from coordinate 27,203 downwards.
CAGGGAGGGCTGAGTGGGGGCTGGTCCCAGGTGGCTGGTGCTTTGTGATCTGCCTGGGGACGGTGCAAGAAGGGTTGTGGGAGGGCGCTGGCTCATCTGGGGGCTGGTTGCTGAGCTGACTGAGGCTGTGCTTGTCTCCTCAGGTGCTGGGAACCAGCCGCAGGGGAGCAGGGACAGGGCAGGACTGAGCTGCCATCACCTTGCCCAGCCCCGGTGTCACTGCTGATACTGGCAATCAAGTGTGAGAGCTCTCAGCAACAGAGCTTGCCATCTCTGTTGTGTTGTCACGTTCTCTGCAATCCCCCAGTGTGCTGGTAACAGTGGTGGTAAAAGTGCTGCCAAGCCTGGCTGGATAAAGGCTTTCCCAGCAGTGTTAGTTCCTTGGGCACAAGGCACTGCTGGGCACAAGGAAAGAGATTTGGCTTGTCAGTGTGCCATGGGACACGGGGAGGAGAAGATCATCTGCTCCAAGGATGGCAATGTGGAGGATGCCCTGAATGCCCAGGACAAAGGGGCATCTCCCCAGCCTGAGGTGCCAGAGGACACCCCAAAAAGGAGCTGCAGAGGAGTCGTGGGTGAGTGCAGGGGCAGCCGTGTGGGCTGTGGGGAGGGGACAGTGTCTCCGTGGCAGTCTCACCCCAGGAGGAGCTGGGGCTGCTGAGGGTGAGGCTTCTTCCAGCTGCCTGCAAAGGGCTTTGTCATCTGCTTGGTCTTTATTGGAGGATCTGTAGCAATTCTCCCTCCTCCTTCCCCAATCCTTTGTCAACTCTCCTGCTGCTGGTTGTCCCCCCCATTTAGAGTGAGAGCGTTGTCCCTGCTCTGTGTGACTGTCCCTGGGCTTTCTTGCTGCCACATCTGTGTGTGTGTGCAGAATGGGCTGAGGGGTCCCTCCTGAGTTCCCCGGGCAGCTCGTGTTGGGGGTGATGGGGTCTGAGGGCTGTAGGACTGTGTCTTCTGGGGCAACTTTGTCCTCACTGATGGGTGGCTTTCCTCCTGCAGGCAAGTTCTGTGAGCTCCATCCAGTCTATGCCCGGGCGCTGGCTGTGCTCCTGGCTCTGATCCTGGCTCTGTCGGTGGCTCTGGCTGTACAATCGGGTAAGGGAGCAGCAACGGCTTCGGGTCAGCCCCGTGGGAGGAGCCCGGGGCTGCGTCGTTCCCGGCCGCAGGGAGCTGCTGCCCCGCTCCGTGCCGAGGGGAATCCTCTGAGCTCCCTCCCTGCCCTCCTGTCCCTGTGCAGCAGGGAGCCGTGCAGCGGGGGCAGCTCTGCCTGCGGCCCCGGGGCTGGGCTGTGCCTATGGCTGGGTCGGGTACCGGGACATGTGCTACTACGTCTCGGTGGAGAAGGGCAACTGGGAGTGGAGTCAGCTACAGTGCTGGAAGCGCAGGGCCTGGCTGGCCATGCTGCAGGAGGAGTGGGAAATGGTGAGGAGGGGGCTGTGGGGGTGAGTGCAGCCCCTGAGGTGCTTGTAGAGGCATGTTGTGTGCTGGAAGGGAGGGATGCACAGGGGGTGGTGTGGAGCCCAGGGCACATCTCTGGTTACTGAGCTGCTGCAGCTCTGAAGCTCATTGGAGCTGCTGCTGGGTGTCAGGTGCTGGGCTGGTGGCTGGTGTGGTGCTGGCAGCAGCTCCTGACTGTTGGCTCCTCTCTGTCTTCCCCAGGAGTTTCTGCAGCGCCTCAAAGGTGATCTGGATTGCTGGGTGGGTGTGATAAGATGGGGTGAGCACCTGGAGAGAGTGGATGGCAGCAACTTCACCTTCAAGTGAGTCCCATCATGGGCTGAGGCTGCACAGAGCCTGTCCCGTGGTGAGATGGGCAGGGCCTGGGGGCTGGGGACAGCCCCTGAGCCAGCTCCTTCCTTCTCCCTGCAGGGTCTCACTTCAGGGAGAAGAACACTGTCTGCTTCTGATCAATGGGCACCTCAGGGGTTCCAGTTGCTTACAGAAATACCAGTACATTTGCAGCAAACTCCAAGCTATGAGAGGAACCACTGAACAGAAGAGAAGACCTCCAGGCTGGGCACCCAGAGCTTCAGCCCTTGCCCAGCTCAGAGCAGTGTAGAGATGTCTTACCCACTACTCTTGCTCTTGGCCACCTCCCACTGCCAGGTCTGGGGGAGATGAGCTGGTGGGAAGGGGAGTTGATGTGGAAGCTGACAAGTGCCTGAATGGGAGCTCAGGCCTGGAGGAGGATTCTTCCCCATGAGCCCAGGATGCTGATTTCACTGTTTTTGCACTGATGCAGCTCCTGACACCGTGAGAAGCCTCTGACTGTTGGCTGCTGCACTGTGGATGGAGCCTTGTCCCTTTTCTGTTACACTTGTTTACAATTTTCCTTTTTTGCCCTTTTAATAAGGCCTGTGAAGTTCCCCTGGGTGTCCCTTGTGTGGGGCAAACACTTGCTCAGGCCAGAGCACGGGGGCAGCCAGGAGCCCCTTTGCCAGGCAGCGATGTCCCATGGCCTGGGCACGGGCACATCACACATCTCCCTTTCCAAACACCCCGAAATGCCTCTGTAGGATCCCTGCACACCCTTCCCTTGCACCCACTTTGCAGCACCCCTGGCACCAGACCTGCATCCCTTGACACTTGAGACCCAGCAGCATCCCAGGACCAGGACCCGCTCCCGCTGACACCTCGTTCCCTCACAGTCCCCCTCAAAGCCAAATCATTGACTCCAGAATGGTGGGGGTTGGAAGGGCCTCTTAGAGCTCCTCCTTTCATCCAGAGCAGCTTCCCCTAGCTCAAGTCACACAGGAACGTGTCTAGGCGGGTTTCAGAACCTCCCGAGAAGGAGCCTCCACACCCTCCCTGGCAGCCTGTGCCAGGGCTCCCTCACCTCAGCACCAAAGGACTTGCTCCTCCTTGTGTTAAGTGGAACTTTTTGTGTTCCAGCTGCTGGCCATGGCACTGGACACTACAGAAACAGAAGTGTCTCCCCATCCTCTTGATAAACACCTCTGAGACCCTTGTAAAATCGCTGCTCCTCACGTGCAGCCGACAAGTGACCCAACGCTCCGGATGCACCTGACAGAGAAATGGAGCAACGGCCTCACTTTGAGCCCCCTCAAACTGGCAGCAAGTTGTTTTGGCTGCTCAGTCAGGTGATTTACAGCTCAAACACAACTGTTTTGGTGCTCTGGGCTGTTTAAGCTGCACTGGCACTGTTAAATGCTTTTAACCCCTTGCTGGCAATTGTCTCCTCACTCCAGATCCAAACCACTGTATGAAAGAGTCAATGAGGAGAGAGGTTGGGGGTGTATGAATGAGGAGGGGCTGGAACTCAGAGGAATCTGAGGAGGGGTCTGTGAATGAGGCATCTCTGGGCTCTGGGGTCTTTTCCCCCCTTTGGAAGTTGTTGCTTCATTCATTCCAGCTCTTCCATTGACTCACTTTGATTTCTCTCTGGATGCATCCCATGTTTGTGATTATAATCAGGATAAGAGCAACAACCAGGAGGATTAACCCTTTGAGCACCATGGCTCACCACCCCTTTCCTCACCATCCTCTCTCTTTGTGAAGAATGTGATTGAACCAATCATTGCCAGCTCTGTTCCTGGTGGCTTTGCTCTCTGCTGCTACTCATCCCATCCAAGAGCTTTAGCAAATGATCAGTTGTGTTTGGGATGTGGATGCAGCAATGTTCCAAATCCAGTTCTGCCCCAACAGCTCCTGCAGCTGAAATGTTAGAGCCTAAAGATGAGTCTGCTTAAAAATATGTTCCCCATCCAATTTAGGGAGCCCACACCCCCCTTGTGTGTTGGCCAAGAGCAAATCTAAAGCCAGTCTATTCCATGAAGTCATTTTTGTATTGGCCTAAACTTGTCTATTCATAGTTTGGATTTCCTTTGCTATTGGTCCTGAAAAGGTCTCTACCTGCCAGGGCAGATTCCTCTCAATACTCTATTTCCCAAGGCTCTGAAGCCTGGTACCAAGAAACTCTGAAGTCCCCATCCAAATTCTGCTGCTGTCTATGGTCCAGCTCATGATCTTCATCTGACTTTCTGTCACTTTAACCCATCCCAATATTGTGTTTTGTTTAGAACTCCAGTGAATTGATTCTCTCTGGCCTGTATTTTGGTGGTGATATCTCATGGCACCTCTCTGGTGCTATTCACAGCCCCTGTGCTCTGGCTGCTTCCTTGGCAGACTCTTCTGTTGAACTGTTTCTAACATTTCTTGGAGTGTCACCAGTCAGCAGGCCTGGCAGAGCATCAGCACCACTTGTTGTGGCTGACTCATCTTCTCTAACAGCTCCTGTATTGGGATTAAATATAACTAACCAGTGAGCCTGCTGAGTTCACAAGTTCAGAATCACTCCAAACACTGACCATTTCCCTGCAGAAAGCTCCCAAGCCCTCCCTGAGGCCATTAACTCTGCCCTTTGTGCTCATCTATGTGCAGGTAGGGCTGCAGCTTCTCCAGCCTCACTTGGTGGCACCACAGCACATCCAGCTGCCCGTGCTCCTCCTTCCACACAGCTGCTGCCACCAAGGAATTGGTCCCATTCAGCCTTTGCTCATGGAACATCCTTCAGCTGCACTTGGCTGCAGGAAAGCTGCTCTGGAGGCTGCAAACAGCCATGCACCAGCTGCCCTTCCTCTGCCCCTGCTGGCAGGAGAGAAGTGGGATTCCATAGCCTTGGTACTTTCAATCCAACGTCCCCCTGCTCCAGGAAAACAGCTCTGAGCCTTCAGCATGGGACTGGGGGACAACCCATGAGCACCCTTCTGTTCCAGTCCTCTGGGAGCTGCAGGAGCTCCAAACACAGCCCAGTGTTGCCTGAACTGTCCCTTTGTGGGCTTCTCGAAGCAGGAGCAGCACAAGGGCTGTGAGGCAGACTGCCCATCCCTTCCTGACACTGCCCCAGGCTTTGCCAAAGGATGCTCCTGCTCTGGCTCCTGCTCCTGAGGGAGCACTCCCAGGGCAATCCGGAGCCTTTCCCATCCGAACCCTTCCCACGCTGCTGCCACATTGGGCAGCGCTACCGCTGGGGCTCTCATCAAAGCCTGTGGCTGCTTTGGAAAGGCATCTCCACGCTGCTCAGCCCACCCGAAAACATTTCCTTCTCCCTCTCCAGCTTCGTGCAGCGCTTTGGCTGGTGCTGCCAAACTCATGGTGCAGGGGCGGCACCACCCGGCCATGGCCGGGAACGCTGCGAAGGGCTTTTGGGGCCGCCTCGTCCCTTTGGCACATCTCTGCCTTCCTCTCCCTTCCCAACCTGCGCTCATGGGCTCTTGCTTTCCTCTTCTCAGCCCTCTGGCGCCGGGTTTCAGTTGGATCGGTGCTGCTTGTGCTGCTCATGAGCAGCCAGGAGTTCCCACAGCCCACACAGGGGAGTTGCTGCCTTTGCCCCTTCCTCTGGCAGCCCGGGGGATTCTTCCTCATCCTGCAACACTTGGCCCTCCAGGTCTTTATCTTCAGGTGGATGCCACCGAATTTCCCTCTCTGGAGGCAATTTGCACACTGAGCTGACTCATCTCTCCCTCACAAGGGCCCAGGGCAACCAGGTGCCCAGAGACAACCCTCAGTGAGCTGGTAGAAAGCTGCTTTCCTTTATTACAGAGCATGTGGGATCCCTCCCCCAACACCTGAGACACAAAACAACACACCTTACACACACTCCAGAAACTCAACTCCCCGCCTATTAGCACCTCATTAATATGCAAATGAGGCCGACTTTTAGCCTGTGGGTGCAGAGTTGAGCCACAGATACTCAGCATGTTCTGCTTTTAGCTCAGCATCACCATTAAGGTGTTAACTGTGACATTGATTTCTCTGTTAAGCAAAAGTCTCACTCTGGACGCTGTGGCCTTGCTGAAGTTGTTGATCTGTTTTGGTTCACTATTTATAGCCAAAACATCAGTGTGTGGTGCCCTAAGGCTCCTCCCTCAGCTGCTTCTCATCTTGCAGCCCCCACTGCAGCTCTCTGCACAACTCAGCAGCAGCACTGGCACTTGGGACACTCTTGAAGCCTCTGCTCACAATCTTCTCACCATTCATCAAAGCCCAAATCACGCTGGTAAAGGAGGGGGCTCTACAGGACTCGGAACTCTTTCAAGCCCGGTCTCAGCTCAGCAAAGCAGAAGCAAAGCCACATTGTCTCTACCCCACTGCCGTGGTTTTGCCCAGCCAGCAACAAAGCACCACGACAGTCTCTTGCTCACTGACCCCCATCCACCCCCATCCTCCTTAGGAGAGGAGAAAAACAGAACCAAGGGTGTTGTGGATGGGGACAAGGGCAGGGAGGGCTCAGTGCCAGTTACAGCTCTGGCCGTTAGAGAGGAGAGTCAGAGGAGTTTATTCTGCCGAATAGAAACAGAAGAGACAGCAAAACCAGAGCAGGGTGATGAAAGAAAATACAAGCAGCACTTGAAGATCTCCTTCCCTCATCCCTCAGCTCTTCCCGGGCTCCAGCTGCTGCTCACAAACTGCTCCAAGTGCCCACAGCTCTCAGCTTCCACACTCCTCTCCACAGCACGCAGCGGGGGCTCTGCTCCAGCACCCTCCTCCTCTCTTCCCTCGCTCACCTTGGGCTCCGCACAGGCGCTTCTCTCTCCTCCAACTCCTTCCACCCCCAGCAGACGGTGAAGAAGCAGCAACAGCAAGAAGGAAGAGGAGGAACCCTCCTCTGCCGGCTGCTTCTGCTGAAGAAAGTGACCATGGAGGCGCCTCGTTGGCTCAGCCCCAGAAGTGGCTCTGACTCAGAGCCGGGGAAAGTTTGGAGTAACTTCTTCCAGGAGCCACCGTTGCAGCCCCTTCCCCATGAGCTGAAACTTCCCCATGAGCAGAAACGGCTCCACACAAACCCGTGGCACTGGCTCGTGTTTATTCGCTGCCACGAGGCGACTGCTGCTCCCTTACCTGTGTACAACAAGGGTTGGGGAAGGAGGGGGGGAACTGATACAGACCCCCCCAATAAAGACCGAGCAGATGACAAAGCCCTTTGCAGGCAGCTGGAAGAAGCCTCAGCCTCAGCAGCCCCAGCTCCTCCTGGGGTGACACTGCCACGGGGACACTGTCCCCTCCCCACAGCCACACGGCTGCCCCTGCACTCACCCACGACTCCTCTGCGGCTCCTTTGCCTCAACATTCCCCGGCCCCGTTCCCGCCGCCGCAGCTTCAAGCGGCTCCTTCAGCGGGGAAGGGAAAAAGCGACGGGAAGAGAAGCAGCGAGACCAAAACCCGCTGCCGCGTTTGCAGCGGCTCCCGCTGCCCGGCTCGGCACTGCCGCCGGCCGCCGAAGCTCCTCCGCTGCCCGGGGTGATGGGTTTGGGGTCCGGGGGGTGCAGGGGGTGAGGCGGGGGCTGGCGCGGGGCATCAGGGAAAGTCCGGCGTGAAGGGAACGATGGGGCTTGTTGGGGGCTCTTGGGGGTCCCCTCGGTGTGTGTCCCCTCCCCGCACCCCCATGAGAAGAGCGGGAAAGGCAGAACGGGGGGAAAATGGGCTGTTTAAGAGCTTCTTGAATCATCTTTATTGGTTGTGTTCGGGCTCAGAGCTCGATGGCTCCTCTCTGGCAGATCCACTGATACCTCGAGCCGCAGCCGGCCGAGCCGATCCTGTCCCAGCTCAGCACCCCGCAGGCGCTGCCCTCGGCGCCGGGGCTCGGCCGGAACCTGCGGGCGCAGGATGGAGCCCACGTCACGGCCCGAGGGGCCCCGCGCCTGCCGCTGCCCCCCCCGACAGCCAGCCCCTCGCTGCCTGCTGCCCCCAAAGCGCTCACCGGCTCTGCTCCAGGCGGGAGCCGTTCAGCCACGTCCAGCCCTGCCCGGCCGACGGCAGCAGCAGCCCGAGCCAGAAGGCGCGGCTGGGGTTCTGCAGCATTTCATTCACGAAATCCTGCAGCGGGGACGGACCCCGAGGGACACATTGGCACCCCAAAACAAGCTCCAGCCCGCCCCGAGCCCCAGCGCTGCCACAGACACCGCAGAGCCTCGGGCACCCATTGCCGGGCGAGCCCTGAGCCCTTCCCCGGCTGCGCCCGGCCCCGTTCCCACGCTGTCCCAGTGCCCCCAGTCCCTTTACCAGCTCGTCCTGGTCCCTCCAGCATCAGCAGCTCGGCCCCCCGAGCCACGCAGTCCTGCCGGCTGCCGCTCCAAGGGCTCAGCCCCTCGGACACCCGATAGCACTTGCTCCGGCGCTGCGTCCAGCCCGCGGGGCAGAGGCTGCAGCGCCCCCCCTCTGCGGACACACGCACGGACACGCGAGGGCTCGCACGGAGGGGCTCGGGGGGAGCCGGGCCATCCCTTGCAGGGGGGCGTGTTACCTTGCAGGGGGCACAGGCTTCGCCTCAGCTCCGGGCAGCCGCAGCTCACGCCGCCACAAGCGCCCGGCAGCGACGCGTTGCCGCTGCCCGCGGTCCCCTCGGCTTGTCCCCTCGGCGTCAGCAAGCGGGACACTGAGACAGACGTGAGCCCGGGCACGGAGGGGGCGCACGGTCCCCTCCCACGGCCCCAAACAACAAACTCACGGCAGAGCACGAGGCCGAGGGCCAGGGCGGCCGTCAGGGCCCCGAGGAGGCGGCAGCACCGGGGGGAGATTCCTGCGGGGACACTCGGCTGCCGCGGGGCAAAAGCCCCCTGGGGGTCTCGCCGGCTGCATCCTGCGCTCAGGGGAAGGGCTGCGGCAAAGGAAAAGGGGGCTCGACAGCATCTGTCACACCACAAGCCTGGTGAGACCCCAAAGCCCCCCCCTGCACCGAGTGACCCCCGTAAGGGACCAGCAACAGGATGAGGTTCACCCACATCTCTCTGCTCCCTCTTTTTCGGGTCACAATGAGGGGAGGCAGCACAGAGTGTGCATCTGACCATCCCCATCCACCCCAAGAGCCCCTCCAAGCCCTTCCTCGCTGCACCCGTGCCTCAGTTTCCCCACCTCGAGCAGCTCCTGGGGCCCCGATGGCTGGCATCACCCTTCTCCGCTCACACCGGCCATCACCACCCCGTGTTCTCCTCTCCTTCCCACATTGGCAGGGGGGAAACAGCAATTTGACCCCCCAAATACCTGCATCCTGGAGGGGACCTGCCTCACCCTGCCTGTGCTGTGGCTCTAAGATGATGTACCCAGCCTCATCCTCCATGGCGTGGAAGGGCAGAGGGGGCAGGAGGGGGCAGGACAGGAAACCAAAGCAGTGGTGGCCGAGTGACACCGATGCCATCGAGGTGCTCAGTGGCTTCCTGCCCCTGCTGCAGGGGAACAACCCCCTCAGCAGCCCTGACACCCAGCTGAGTGACACTGGGGAGGAAAGAGAGGTGTGTGGAGTGGGTGAGGCAGGGGGTTCTCACTGCAGAGAAGGGAAGCCTCTCTACACGAGGAGAAACTCCTTTGGTGCTGAGGTGAGGGAGCCCTGGCCCAGGCTGCCCAGGGAGGGTGTGGAGGCTCCTTCTCAGGAGGTTCCCAAACCCAACTGGACACGTTCCTGTGCCCCCTGAGCGAGGGGAACCTGCTTGAGCAGGGGCTTGGGCTGGATGAATGCTGCAGGACGCTTCCAATCTCAATCATGTTGTGATTATCGATGCAGAATTATTACTGAGGTGATATTAAGGCAGTAATTAACACAATAATTAACACAGTGCAATTACTGATGCTTCCTCCCTGCACCCGTGCCTCAGTTTCCCCTCTGAAGCAGCTCTTGGGGACCTGTCAGGCAGCATCACCCCTTCTCTGCTCACACCAGTCACCACCAACCCCTATTTTCCTCTCTCACCCACAAAGTTTGTTGGGGAAACAGCAATTTTGACCCCCCAAATAGCTGCCCCAGCAGAGTGAAGGAACCCAACTCACCCTGCCTGTGCTGTGCTCTAAGATGATGTACCCAGCCTCATCCTCCATGGTGTGGAAGGGCAGAGGGGGCAGGAGGGGGGCAGGACAGGAAACCAAAGCAGCGATGGCCGAGTGACACCGATGCCATCGAGGTGCTCAGTGGCTTCCTGCCCCTGCTGCAGGGGAACAACCCCTCAGCAGCCCTGACACCCAGCTGAGTGACACTGGGGAGGAAAGAGAGGTGTGTGGAGTGGATGAGGCAGGGGGTTCTCACTGCAGAGAAGGGGAAGCCTCTCTACAAGAGGAGAAACTGCTTTGGTGCTGAGGTGAGGGAGCCCTGGCCCAGGCTGCCCAGGGAGGGTGTGGAGGCTCCTTCTCAGGAGGTTCCCAAACCCAACTGGACACGTTCCTGTGCTGAAGGTGCCTGTTCCTGAGGCTGAGAGGTGCCCCCCAACCAAGGAGGGACCTTCTGGGGTGTGTGGTGTGGTAGCCAGTGGTGAGAAGGGACAGGAGGGGTTGGGGGGGAGCTGCTGGGGCAGCGGTGTCCCTGTGGGGGTGGCTGAGCTCTGGGGCTGAGGACAAGGTCTGATCAAAGCTGTGCCAATGGGCACCAGTCAGACCCAGGGGACCCCAGGACTGGCGATCAAGGGGGGCACAGATACATGGTGAGAGAGGAGCCAGGGTCTGCTGGGAGAGGGGGCTGAGGGACATGGGGACCAGATCTGATCAGAGCTGTGCAGATGGGCACTGAAGAAGGTCTCCTGCCCTGAGGCCAGAGGGATGGGTGCTGAGGAGAAGGTCTCCTGCCCTGAGGCCATGACAATGGGCACTGGGGTGATGGTTTCTCTCTCTGAAGCCACAGCAGTGGCACTGAGGGGAGGTCTCCTGCTCTGAGCTGTGCAGAGGGTCACTGGAAGGTGCTGTGGGAGCTGTGTGGAGCCGTTTTCAGGGAGCAGATTCCTGTAAGAACTTGCTCAAATCTCCCAGCTCTGAGTCACAGCCGTCTCAGGCTGAACCAATTGCCTCCCTCCATGATCACTTCTGAAGAAGCAACAGCCAGCAGAGGTCTCTTCCTTCTTTTCTGGGGGGTGGTGGAAGGGGTGGGATGAGAGAGAGAAGCAGAGCCCAAGGTGGGTGAGGGGAGAGAGGAGGAGGTGTGCTGGAGCAGAGACCCCCCTGCTCCCTGTGGGGAGATGACAGCCTGTTCCCAGCAAGCTCTGCAGAGCAGTGGTGAAGCTGAGATTCGTTGGCAGCTCGTGGCCTCGTTTCCAGCTCCTCATGTTCCTCATCCTCCCTGTTCCCCCAGGGCCCCATCCCCTCTCCCACCCTCCCCATCCCAATCCACGTATCACCCCCCCCCTGTGGGGGGTTGGGGCAGAGGGTTCTCACGGGAGGGAGAATAAAACAGGGCCATCAGGCTGCTGCCCATGGAGGAAAGTTGAAGGAGCTGTGGCACAAGGGAAAGTAGAAAACTTAGGGGGGAAAAAACCCCACAGACATTTACACCTAAACCAATGTTGGAGGAAGAAATCCTGCTAAGGGTGACCCTCAGGAATCCCTGTTCCTGGAAGACACAGAAAGTGTCTGGAGAAAGAAGGAACAAGCCCTTGACTGAGGAGGATTGGGTTGGAGATCTGCTGTGCAGGCTGAACACCCCCAAATCCTTGGCTCCTGCTGGGCTGCAACCAGCAGGGTTGAAGTTGCTGATGATGTGATGGAGAAGCTGCTCTCCCTCATTTTGCCACAGTGCTGGAGCACAGATGAGGTGCCTCAGGGCTGCAGGAAGGCCAGGATCACTCCAGGCTTCAAAACAGGTAAGAAGGAGGCAGGGGATGACAGGGCAGTCAGCCTCAGCTCCAGCCCTGGAAAGGTGATGGATGTCATCTCTGAGCACATGAAGGAACAGATGGTGATCTGGAGTGACTCAACATGCATTCACCATTCATCCTGCTTGCCCAATGTGGCAGCCTTGTCTGATGGCATGGCTGGCTGGGAGATGAGGGGAGAGCAGCAGCAGCACCCATCTGGGTAGGGACCAGTGGGACCAGCACAACTGGGATGCTGAGACCAGCTGAAGCCAAGAACTGGGAGCAGTTCAAGACCAGGATGGGAGCTGGGCCAAGCCTGGCAGATGCTGGGATCACTTTGAGGATGCTGGAATAATTACTTCTGGCCCTGGATCTGCTTCTGGCAGAGAATAGGAGTCAGGCACAGACACCAACCCCCCAGCATGGGCACAGGCTCCTGGCACGGTGTCACTGACACCTGCCACGATGCCATTGGCCTCCTTGGCCTCCTGACAGCGCTGTGGGCTCATGCAGGTTGTACACAAGTCTCTTTTAATGAAGAACAGAAAAGGAGTTACAAGGAGGCAGAATGGTGTGTGTGAAGATACAGAATGGCCTGTCCATTAGCTTCAGGCACACCCTACACTGCTCTGATGTGTGCAAGGGCTGAAGTCTGCAGGTCAACTCTTCTCTTCAGTGGTTCCCATCAGAGCTTGGGGTTTGCTGCAGATGTAGGGGTAGAGGTCGGAGCAACTGGCCCCCCTGAGGTGCCCATGGATCAGAATCAGACAAGGATCCACCCCCTGAAGTGAGACCCTGCAGGGAGAAGGAAGGAGCTGGCTCAGGGGCTGTCCCCAGCCCCCAGGCCCTGCCCATCCCACCAGGGGACAGGCTCTGTGCAGCCTCAGCCCATGATGGGACTCACCTGAAGGTGAAGTTGCTGCCATCCACTCTCTCCAGGTGCTCACCCTGTCTCCTCACACCCACCCAGTAATCCCAACGGCCTTTGAGGCGCTGCAGAAACTCCTGGGGAGGAGAGAGAGGAGCCAACAGTCAGGAGCTGCTGCCAGCACCACACCAGCCACCAGCCCAGCATCTGACACCCAGCAGCAGCTCCAACGAGCTTCAGAGCTTCTGCAGCAGCTCAGCATCCAGAAACATGCTCTGTCCACACATCCTCCCATTGACCCCCCCACATCATCCTCACATCCTCCCCTTGTCCTCACATCCTGACATTGTCCCTCACATCCTCCCCTTGTCCTCACATCCTGACATTGTCCCTCACATCCTCCCATTGTCCCCACATCCCCCATTGTCCTCCCATCCTGACATTGTCCCCACATTGTCCTCCACATCCTCCCATTGTCCCCCACATCCTGACATTGTCCCTCACATCCTGACATTGTCCCTCACATCGTCCTCCACATCCCCCATTGTCCCCCACATTGTCCTCCACATCCTCCCATTGTCCCCCATATCCCCCCATTGTCCCTCACATCCTGACATTGTCCCTCACATCCTGACATTGTCCCTCACATCGTCCTCCACATCCTCCCATTGTCCCCCACATTGTCCTCCACATCCTCCCATTGTCCCCCACATCCCCCCATTGTCCTCACATCCTGACACTGTCCATCACATCCTCCCATTGTCCCCCACATCCTAACATTGTCCCCCACATCCCCCCATTGTCCTCACATCCTAACATTGTCCCTCACATCCTGACATTGTCCCTCACATCCCCCCATTGTCCTCACATCGTAACATTGTCCCTCACATCCCCCCATTGTCCTCACATCGTAACATTGTCCCTCACATCCCCCCATTGTCCTCACATCGTAACATTGTCCCTCACATCCCCCCATTGCCCTCCCATCCTGACATTGTCCTCCACATCCTCCAATTCACTGCCACATCCCCTCATTGTCCTCCACATCACCCCATTGTCCCTATTCCTCCCATTGACCCTGACATCCCCCCATTGTCCCCATTCCTCCCATTGACCCCGACATCACCCCATTGTCCCCATTCCTCCCATTGTCCCCCACATCCCCTCATTGTCCTCACATCCTGACATTGTCCCTCACATCCTGACATTGTCCCTCACATCCCCCCATTGCCCTCCCATCCTAACATTGTCCTCCACATCCTCCCATTGTTCCCCACGTCCCCCCATTGTCCTCCCATCCTGACATTATCCCCACATTGTCCTCCACATCCCCCCATTGTCCCCACATTGTCCTCCACATCCTCCCATTGTCCCCCACATCCCCCCATTGTCCTCACATCCTGACATTGTCCCTTATATCCTCCCATTGTCCCCACATTGTCCTCCACATCCCCCCATTGTCCTCACATCATGACATTGTCCCTCACATCCTCCAATTGACTGCCACATCCCCTCATTGTCTCCCACATCCCCCCATTGTCCCTATTCCTCCCATTGTCCCCCACATCCCCCCATTGACCTCACATCCTGACATTGTCCCTTATATCCTCCCATTGTCCCCACATTGTCCCCCACATCCCCCCATTGTCCTCACATCATGACATTGTCCCTCACATCCTCCAATTGACTGCCACATCCCCTCATTGTCTCCCACATCCCCCCATTGTCCCCACATTGTCCTCCACATCCTCCCATTGTCCCCCACATCCCCCCATTGTCCTCACATCATGACATTGTCCCTCACATCCTCCAATTGACTGCCACATCCCCTCATTGTCTCCCACATCCCCCCATTGTCCCCACATTGTCCCTCACATCCCCCCATTGTCCTCACATCGTAACATTGTCCCTCACATCCCCCCATTGTCCTCACATCGTAACATTGTCCCTCACATCCCCCCATTGCCCTCCCATCCTGACATTGTCCTCCACATCCTCCAATTCACTGCCACATCCCCTCATTGTCCTCCACATCACCCCATTGTCCCTATTCCTCCCATTGACCCTGACATCCCCCCATTGTCCCCATTCCTCCCATTGACCCCGACATCACCCCATTGTCCCCATTCCTCCCATTGTCCCCCACATCCCCTCATTGTCCTCACATCCTGACATTGTCCCTCACATCCTGACATTGTCCCTCACATCCCCCCATTGCCCTCCCATCCTAACATTGTCCTCCACATCCTCCCATTGTTCCCCACGTCCCCCCATTGTCCTCCCATCCTGACATTATCCCCACATTGTCCTCCACATCCCCCCATTGTCCCCACATTGTCCTCCACATCCTCCCATTGTCCCCCACATCCCCCCATTGTCCTCACATCCTGACATTGTCCCTTATATCCTCCCATTGTCCCCACATTGTCCTCCACATCCCCCCATTGTCCTCACATCATGACATTGTCCCTCACATCCTCCAATTGACTGCCACATCCCCTCATTGTCTCCCACATCCCCCCATTGTCCCTATTCCTCCCATTGTCCCCCACATCCCCCCATTGACCTCACATCCTGACATTGTCCCTTATATCCTCCCATTGTCCCCACATTGTCCCCCACATCCCCCCATTGTCCTCACATCATGACATTGTCCCTCACATCCTCCAATTGACTGCCACATCCCCTCATTGTCTCCCACATCCCCCCATTGTCCCCACATTGTCCTCCACATCCTCCCATTGTCCCCCACATCCCCCCATTGTCCTCACATCATGACATTGTCCCTCACATCCTCCAATTGACTGCCACATCCCCTCATTGTCTCCCACATCCCCCCATTGTCCCCACATTGTCCTCCACATCCTCCCATTGTCCCCCACATCCCCCCATTGTCCTCACATCCTGACATTGTCCCTTATATCCTCCCATTGTCCCCCACATCCCCCCACTGTCCTCACATCATGACACTGTCCCTCACATCCTCCAATTGACTGCCACATCCCCTCATTGTCTCCCACATCCCCCCATTGTCCCCATTCCTCCCATTGTCCCCCACATCCCCCCATTGACCTCACATCCTGACATTGTCCCTTATATCCTCCCATTGTCCCCACATTGTCCCCCACATCCCCCCATTGTCCTCACATCATGACATTGTCCCTCACATCCTCCAATTGACTGCCACATCCCCTCATTGTCTCCCACATCCCCCCATTGTCCCCATTCCTCCCATTGTCCCCCACATCCCCCCATTGACCTCACATCCTGACATTGTCCCTTATATCCTCCCATTGTCCCCACATTGTCCCCCACATCCCCCCATTGTCCTCACATCATGACATTGTCCCTCACATCCTCCAATTGACTGCCACATCCCCTCATTGTCTCCCACATCCCCCCATTGTCCCCACATTGTCCTCCACATCCTCCCATTGTCCCCCACATCCCCCCATTGTCCTCACATCCTGACATTGTCCCTTATATCCTCCCATTGTCCCCCACATCCCCCCACTGTCCTCACATCATGACATTGTCCCTCACATCCTCCAATTGACTGCCACATCCCCTCATTGTCCTCCACATCCCCCCATTGTCCCTATTCCTCCCATTGTCCCCCACATCCCCCCATTGACCTCCCCATCCCATGCCTCCCTCCTTTCCAAGCCAGAACTGCAGCTCTGCCTCTACAAACACCTCAGGGGCTGCACTCACCCCCACAGCCCCCTCCTCACCATTTCCCACTCCTCCTGCAGCATGACCAGCGATGCCCCGTGCCGTGAGCACTGTGCTTGGCTCCCGTTCCAGCTGCTGATGTTCAGCGAGACGTAGTAGCACATGTCCCGATACCCGACCCAGCCATAGGCACAGCCCAGCCCCGGGGCCGCAGGCAGAGCTGCCCCCGCTGCACGGCTCCCTGCTGCACAGGGACAGGAGGGCAGGGAGGGAGCTCAGAGGATTCCCCTCGGCACGGAGCGGGGCAGCAGCTCCCTGCGGCCGGGAACGACGCAGCCCCGGGCTCCTCCCACGGGGCTGACCCGAAGCCGTTGCTGCTCCCTTACCCGATTGCACAGCCAGAGCCACCGACAGAGCCAGGCTGAGAGCCAGGAGCACAGCCAGCACCAGGGCACACACTGGGTGGAGCTCACAGAACTTTCCTAGAGGAGGAAAAGCCATCCATGAGTGAGGACAATGTTGCCCCAGAAGACACAGTCCTACAGCCCTCACACCCCAACACGAGCTGCCCGGGGAACTCAGGAGGGACCCCTCAGCCCATTCTGCACACACACACAGATCTGGCAGCAAGAAAGCCCAGGGACAGTCACACAGAGCAGGGACAAGGCTCTCACACTCTAAATGGGGGGGACAACCAGCAGCAGGAGAGCTGACAAAGGATTGGGGAAGGAGGAAAGACGTGCTACAGACCCCCCAATAAAGACCAAGCAGATGGCAAAGCCCTTTGCAGGCAGCTGGAAGAAGCCTCACCCTCACCAGTCCCAGCTCCTCCTGGGGTGACACTGCCACGGGGACACTGTCCCCTCCCCACAGCCCACACGGCTGCCCCTGCACTCACCCACGACTCCTCTGCAGCTCCTTTTTGGGGTGTCCCCTGACACCTCAGGCTGGGGGGATGCCCCTTTGTCCTGGGCATTCAGGGCATCCTCCACATTGCCATCCTTGGAGCAGATGAACTTCTCCTCCCCATGTCCCACGGCACACTGAAAAGCCCAATCTCTTACTCTCTGCCAAGCAGTGCCTTGTGCCTTTTTCAAACCAGGCTTGGCAGCACTTTTACCACCACTGCCATCTTCACACTGGGAGATTGCTGTGAACATGCCAACTTAGTATAAGATGTAACGATCTGTGTATTGCCGGGCACTGTCACACTGGGCTTTTGGTATCAGCAGCGACACCGGGGCTGGGGAAGGTGATGGCACCTCAGTCCTGCCCCTTTCCTGCTCACCCGGCAACACTGCTGCCAGCTGCCAACACCTGGAGAGACAAACACAGCCCCAGTCAGCTCAGCACCACAGGATCCAGCACCCTCCCATCACCCTTCTCGCATCATCCCCACGAGCGAGGGACCAACGAAGACAAGCAGCTTCACCCCAACACGGTGTCACGGCGGGGAAAGACACACCCCCCCCCCAAAAAAAGTGATGCAGACCCCCACAACCACCACGGCATCGCACCGCCGGTCCTCACCTGCGCTGCAACCGGCCCCGCTGCTCTTGCTGCAGCCGCTTCCTCCAACCCCGCGCTTGTGATGACAAACCTCCGACTCACCCCCCAAAAAACCCGGCTCATCCAATCAGCATCACAGCACCACCCCTGACGGGCGAAGGAGGCAACTTTCGGTGTTTGTTTAGCTGACGGCGGGTCAAAATGGAACTTGTTTTCAATCAGCTTCCTTCCCCACAAGAAGCACAGACGTTGTGAGCCCCCTTGAGCGTCTCTTTCAACGTGGAGGTGGAACAGAGAGGGCTGAGTGGTGGAAGGGGGATGCTCCCAGGTGGCTGCTGCTCTGTGATCTGCATAGGGATTGTGCAAGAAGGGTGTTGGCTCATGTGGGAGCTGCTTGTTGAGCTGACTGAGGCTGTGTGAGGAGCTGGGGCTGGTGAGGGTGAGGTTCCTTCCAGCTGCTTGCAAAAGGCTTTGTCATCTGCTTGGTCTTTATTGGGGGGTCTATAGTAGGTACTCCTTCCCTAATCCCTTTGCAGCTCTCCTGCTGTTGCCTTGTCCCTGCTGTGTGACTGCACCTTGGCTTTCTTGCTGCCAGATCTTTCTGTGGGGGGACAATGGGCTGTGAGGGGTCTCTCCTGAGTTCCCTGGGGCAGCTCATGCTGGAAGTGATGGAGGGCTGTAGGACTGTGTCTTCTAGGCCAACATTGTCCTCACTGATGGGGAGTTTTCCTCCTGCAGGTTTTCCTCCTGCAGGCACGTTCTGAGAGCTCCATCCAGTCTGTGTCCTGGTGCTGGCTGTGCTCCTGGCTCTCATCCATGGGTCAGGTACCAGAACATGTGCTACTACCTCTTGGCAGAGATGGGCACCTGGAATGGGAGCCAAGCACAGTGTTCATAGCACAGGGCCTCGCTGGCCATGCTGCAGGAGGAGTGGGAAATGGTGAGAGGGTGCACAGGGGGGGTCTGGGTTAGGTGCAGCCCCGGGGTTGGCACTGAGGGGGTAAGAGGTGCTTGTAGGGGCAGAGGGGCCTGGGGTGGTGGGAGACACAGAGGGATGAGGTGGAGCCCAAAGTAAATCCCTGTGGGGCTGAGCTGTGACAGTGCAGGGTCTGGCAGAGCATGAGCAGTGCAGGTGTCCAGGCTGCTGAGCTCCCTCAGAAGCTCTGGAGCTCTTTGGGGCTGCTGTTGAATGGAGTTGTTGGAGGCTGTGGCTGTGTGCAGGGCTGTAGGTCCCAGCTGGAGCTGTGACAGTGCCTCATGGTGCTGTGCAGGTGGCTGTAGCAGCAGCTCCTGACTTTTGGCTCCTCTTTGTCTTCCCCAGGAGTTTCTGCAGCGCCTCCAAGGCGATTTGGATTGCTGGGTGGGTGTGAGGAGACAGGGTGAGCACCTGGAGAGAGTGGATGGCAGCAACTTCACCTTCAGGTGAGTCCCATCATGGGCTGAGGCTGCACAGAGCCCGTCCTGTGGTGAGAGCCAGAACTATTTGTGGCTCACAGGCTCACTCTGAATACTTCTGCTGATCTCTACACGTTGTTTCATGAAGTACATTCTATTCCACCTAGACATGATGCCACCTGGCAGATGAACACCTCTCCTCTGCCCCATGGTGAAGCAAAAACTGCCCCATGGTGAAGCAAGAACTGCCCCATGGTGAAGCAAAAACTGCCCCATGGTGAAGCAAGAACTGATCCCACGAGGCTCCCATTGGTAACTGTGCTTCTTCCCTATCCCACGAGGCTCCCATTGGTAACTGTGCTTCTTCCCTACTTGCAGCATGGAAAGAGTCCTTGTTGAAAGCAGCAGGATGCACGTGGGGCTCTCAAATCCTTTTCACAGACACACCAGGGTCATGTTGCAGCAGAAGGATCTTGCACAGAGCTGACTGAGAGCTTTGCAGTGCACAAGATGGACTTTTGGCATTTCTTCAGATACAAATGTAGGAGTGGGAGCACTGGCTGGTTCACCAGAGGCTGTGCTGCCAGTTAAGTGAGATCTCCACTGGTTTGAGAGTTGGGCAGACTCCTGAGGGTCACCAAGGGCAAGAGCAGAGTCCTGGAGCTGGGAAGGAGCAACCTGATGCAGCAGGACAGGCTGGGGGTGACCTGTTGGAGAGCAGCTCCTGGAGAGGGACCTGGCAGTGCTGGGTGATAATAAACTGACCATGAGCCACGCAAAGGCTCAAAGGCTCAAACCTTTGCAGGATGCTGAGCTCCATGTGAGGGGTGCTGAGAGCTCTGTCTGAGGGTACTGAGCTCTGTGTGGGGGGGGTAGCTGAGGCCCTGTGTGAGGGTGCTGAGGTCTCTGCAAGGTGATGAGCCCTCTTTGCAGGGGTGCTAAGCTCTCTCTGGGGGGTGCAGAGCTCTTTGCAGGGGTGCTGAGCTCCATGTGAGGTCTCTGAGCCCTTTGCAGGGGTGGCTGAGAGCCCTGTGTGAGGGTGCTGAGCTCTGTGTGAGAGTGCTGAGCTCTTTGCAGGGTGCTGAGCTCTGTGTGAGGATGCTGAGCTCTCTCTGGGGGTGCTGAGCCCTGTGTGGGGGTGCTGAGCCCTTTGCAGGGTGCTGAGCTCCATGTGAGGGTGCTGAGCCCTTTGCAGGGTGCTGAGCTCCATCTGAGGTCTCTGAGCCCTTTGCAGGGTGCTGAGCCCTGTGTGAGGGTGCTGAGCCCGTTGCATGGTGCTGAGCCCCGTATGAGAGTGCTGAGCCCGTTGCATGGTGCTGAGCTCTGTGTGAGGGGTGCTGAGCTCTTTGCAGGGTGCTGAGCTCCATGTGAGGGTTGCTGAGCTCTGTCTGAGGGTGCTGAGCTCTGTGTGGGGGTGCTGAGCCCTGTGTGAGGGTGCTGAGGTCTCTGCAAGGTGATGAGCCCTCTTTGCAGGTGTGCTAAGCTCTCTCTGGGGGTGCAGAGCTCTTTGCAGGGTGCTGAGCTCATGTGAGGTCTCTGAGCCCTTTGCAGGGTGCTGAGCCCTGTGTGAGGGTGCTGAGCTCTGCGTGAGAGTGCTGAGCTCTTTGCAGGGTGCTGAGCTCTGTGTGAGGATGCTGAGCTCTCTCTGGGGGGTGCTGAGCCCTGTGTGGGGGTGTGCTGAGCCCTTTGCAGGGTGCTGAGCTCCATGTGAGGGTGCTGAGCCCTTTGCAGGGTTGCTGAGCTCCATCTGAGGTCTCTGAGCCCTTTGCAGGGTGCTGAGCCCTGTGTGAGGGTGCTGAGCCCGTTGCATGGTGCTGAGCCCGTTGCATGGTGCTGAGCTCTGTGTGAGGGTGCTGAGCTCTTTGCAGGGTGCTGAGCTCCATGTGAGGGTGCTGAGCTCTGTGTGGGGGGTGCTGAGCTCTGTGTGAGGGGGTGCTGAGGTCTCTGCAGGGTGATGAGCCCTCTTTGCAGGGTGCTGAGCTCTCTCTGGGGGTGCTGAGCTCCATGTGAGGGTGCTGAGCCCCTGTGTGAGGGTGCTGAGCTCTGTGTGAGGGTGCTGAGCTCTGTGTGGGGGTGCTGAGCCCTGTGTGAGGGTGCTGAGGTCTCTGCAAGGTGATGAGCCCTCTTTGCAGGGTGCCAAGCTCTCTCTGGGGGGTGCTGAGTCCTTTGCAGGGTGCTGAGCTCTCTCTGTATGAGGGTGCCTGAGCTCTCTGCAGGGTGCTGAGCTCCATCTGAGGTCTCTGAGCCCTTTGCAGGGTGCTGAGCCCTGTGTGAGGGTGCTGAGCTCTGTGTGGGGGTGCTGAGCTCTGTGTGAGGGTGCTGAGGTCTCTGCAGGGTGATGAGCCCTCTTTGCAGGGTGCTGAGCTCTCTCTGGGGGTGCTGAGCTCCATGTGAGGGTGCTGAGCCCTGTGTGGAGGGGTGCTGAGCTCTGTGTGAGGGTGCTGAGCTCTGTGTGGGGGTGCTGAGCCCTGTGTGAGGGTGCTGAGGTCTCTGCAGGGTGATGAGCCCTCTTTGCAGGGGTGCCAAGCTCTCTCTGGGGGTGCTGAGTCCTTTGCAGGGTGCTGAGCTCCATCTGAGGTCTCTGAGCCCTTTGCAGGGTGCTGAGCCCCGTATGAGGGTGCTGAGCCCGTTGCATGGTGCTGAGCCCGTTGCATGGTGCTGAGCTCTTTGCAGGGGTGCCTGAGCTCTGTGTGAGGGTGCTGAGCTCTGTGTGAGGGTGCTGAGCCCGGTGCATGGTGCTGAGCCGGTGGCATGTTGCTGAGCTCTGTGCGAGGGTGCTGAGCTCTGTGTGAGGGTGCTGAGCCCGGTGCATGGTGCTGAACCCCGGTGCATGGTGCTGAGCCCGTTGCATGGTGCTGAGCCGGTGCATGGTGCTGAGCCCGGTGCATGGTGCTGAGCCCCGTGTGAGGGTGCTGAGCCCGGTGCATGGTGCTGAGCTGTGTGTGAGGGTGCTGAGCCCGTTGCATGGTGCTGAGCCGGTGCATGGTGCTGAGCCGGTGCATGGTGCTGAGCCCGTTGCATGGTGCTGAGCCGGTGCATGGTGCTGAGCCCGGTGCATGGTGCTGAGCTCTGTGTGAGGGTGCTGAGCTCTGTGTTAGGGTGCTGAGCCCGGTGCATGGTGCTGAGCTGTGTGTGAGGGGTGCTGAGCCCGTTGCATGGTGCTGAGCCGGTGCATGGTGCTGAGCCGGTGCATGGTGGCTGAGCCCGTTTGCATGGTGCTGAGCCGGTGCATGGTGCTGAGCCCGGTGCATGGTGCTGAGCCCCGTGTGAGGGTGCTGAGCTCTGTGTTAGGGTGCTGAGCCCGGTGCATGGTGCTGATCTGTGTGTGAGGGTGCTGAGCCCGTTGCATGGTGCTGAGCCGGTGCATGGTGCTGAGCCCGGTGCATGGTGCTGAGCCCCGTGTGAGGGTGCTGAGCTCTGTGTTAGGGTGCTGAGCCGGTGCATGGTGCTGAGCCGGTGCATGGTGCAGAGCCGGTGCATGGTGCTGAGCTCCCTGTCGCTCTCACTTCCTGGATCAGGCCCCGCCCCGTGTTTGCGCCCCCCAGCGGCTGCGCGCGGCGCTGCGGGACCCCCGCGGGAGCGAGCGAAGGAGCTGCAGGTGGGGGGGGGGGGGGGTTGGGGGGTGAACTGGGAGCACTGGGAGGCACTGGGAGCAGGGAAAGGGGCACTGGGAGCACTGGGAGCGCTGGGAGAACGGGGCCAGGGAGGGTGTTTACTGGGGAAGCGTAGAGCAGGAAGTGGCGGCGCGGGGAGGGGGAACTGGGAGGGACTCGGGAGCACTGGGAGGGACTGGGGGGGTACTGGGAGCACTGGGAGGGGGGACTGGGGCAAATGGGGAGGGGGCTAAGGGGGCACTGGGAGGGACAGGGAGCACTGGGAGGGACTGGGAGCACTGGGAGGGGGGAGTGGGAGGGACTGGGAGCACTAGGAGTGGAATGGGAGCACTGGGAAGGGACCTGGGGGCTACTGGGAGGGGGGACTGGAGGGACTGGGGGGCTACTGGGAGGGGGGGACTGGGAGCACTGGGAGGGTAACTGGTGGGGGAATGGGAGGGACTTACCGTGAGCAGGGACTGGGGGGACTGGGATGAGGAAGTGGTGGTGATGGGAGAGACTGGGAGCACTGGGAGGGAACTGGGAGCACTAGGTGCACTGGGAGCACTGGGAGGGACGGGGGGGGGGGGTACTGGGAGCAGCGGGAGGGGGGGACTGGGAGCACTGGGGGGGTAACTGGTGGGAAATGGGAGGGACTTACTGTGAGCAGGGACTGGGGGGACTGGGATGAGGAAGTGGCGGTGATGGGAGAGACTGGGAGCACTGGGAGGGAACTGGGTAGCACTGGGAGGGGGGCACTGAGAGCACTCGGAGCGCTGGGGGAGGTTACTGGAGGGCACTGGGAGGTGACCGGGGAGCACTGGGAGGGGAACTGGGAGCACTGGGAGGGGGAAACTGGGAGGGGACTGGTAGCACTGGGGAGGGGGCACTGGGAGGGGACTGGCAGTGCTGGGAGAGGGCACTGGGAGGGACGTGGAAGCACTGGGAAGGGGTTACTGGGGGTTACTGGTGGTTACTTGGAGTACTGAGAGGGGGGTTACTGGGAGCACTGGGGTGGGGTTACTGGGGAGCATTGGCAAGGGGTTACTGGGGTGTTAATAGGAGTTACTGGGAGCCCTGGGAGGGGTTACTGGGAGCACTGGCACGGGGCTACTGGGGGGTTACTGGAAGCACTGGGGTGAGGGTTACTGGTGGTTACTGGGAACACTGGCAGGGGGTTACTGGGGGTTACTGGAGAACTGGGATGGGGTAACTGGGAGCACTGGCAGGTGGTTACTGGGTGTTAATGGGAGTTACTGGGAGCACTGGCAGGGGGGTTACTGGAAGCACTGGGAGAGAGTTACTGGTGGTTATTGAGGGTTACTGGGACCACTGGCAAGGGGTTACTGGGAGCACTGGGAGACAGTTACTGGGAGCACTGCAGGGGGTTATTGAGAGCATTGGCAGGGGGTTACTGGGTGTTAATGGGAGTTACTGGGAGCACTGGAATGGGGTTACTGTGGGTTACTGGGAGCACTGGGAGGGAGTTACTGGGAGAGCGTTACTGGGAACACTGGAGAGAGCTACTGGTAGTTACTGGGGGTTACTGGGAGCACAGGGAGAGGGCTACTGGGGGTTTACTGGGAGCACTGGCAGGGGTTTACTGGGGGTTACTGGTGGTTACTGGAGCACTGGCAGGGAGTTACTGGGAGAGCTTACTGGTGGTTACTGGGAGCACTGGCAGGGGGTTACTGGGGGTTACTGGGAGCACTGGCAGGGGGTCACTGGGGGTTACTGGTGGTTACTGGGAGCACTGGCAGGGGGTTACTGGGGGTTACTGGGAGCACTGGCAGGGAGTTACTGGGAGAGGCTTACTGGTGGTTACTGGGAGCACTGGCAGGGAGTTACTGGAGGAGGCTTACTGGTGGTTACTGGGAGCACTGGCAGAGGAGTTACTGGGAGAGGCTTACTGGTGGTTACTGGGAGCACTGGCAGGGGGTTACTGGTGGTTACTGGGAGCACTGGCAGGGGGGTTACTGGGAGAGGCTTACTGGTGGTTACTGGGAGCACTGGCAGGGGTTACTGGTGGTTACTGGGAGCACTGGCAGGGGGTCACTGTGGTTACTGGGAGTATTGGCAGGGGGTTACTGGTGGGTTACTGGGAGCACTGGCAGGGGGTCACTGGTGTCACTGGTGTCTCCTGTCTCAGGGTGTCCCCTCATGGTGGCGCCGTGGGGCTGAAACCCCCCCCACCCGTGGGTCTCCTGACCCCCCACCCATGACCTTGTGCCCCCCCCGTGGGTCTGACCCCCCCCTCGTGTCTCTTGACCCCCCCCCGTGGGGTCTGTGGCGCCCCCCCATGACCCTGTCCCCCCCCCGTGGATCTCTGACCCCCCCCCCGTGACCCTGTGCCCCCCCCCCGTGTCTGTGCCCCCCCGCGTGGGTCTGACCCCCCCGTGGATCTCTGATCCCCCCCCGTGACCCTGTAACCCCCCTCCGTGCCCCCCCCCGTGGGTCTGTGACCCCCCCCATCCGTGCCCCCCCCCCGTGACCCTGACCCCCCCACTCGTGTCTGTGCCCCCCCCGTGGGTCTGAGCCCCCCCCAGTGTCTCTGACCCCCCCGTGGATCTCTGACCCCCCCCCGACCCTGTGCCCCCCCCCGTGTCCGTGCCCCCCCCGTGGGTCTGTGCCCCCCCCCTCGTGTCTCTGACCCCCCCCCGTGTCCGTGCCCCCCCCTCGTGGGTCTCAGCCCCCCCGTGGATCTCTGACCCCCCCGCTCGTGACCCTGTAACCCCCCCGTGTCCGTGCCCCCCCCTCGTGGGTCTCAGCCCCCCCCCCGTGTCTCTGACCCCCCCCCGTGGATCTCTGACCCCCCCCGCTCGTGACCCTGTAACCCCCCCGTGTCCGTGCCCCCCCCCCCCGTGGATCTCTGACCCCCCCCCCCTCGTGACCCCTGTAACCCCCCCGTGTCCGTGCCCCCCCCCCGTGGGTCTCTGTTTCCCCCCCCCGTGACCCTGTCCCCCCCCGTGAGGTCTGACCCCCCCACTCGTGTCTGTGGCCCCCCCGTGGGTCTGACCCCCCCCCGTGGATCTCTGACCCCCCCCCGTGACCCTGTAACCCCCCCCCCGTGTCCGTGCCCCCCCCGTGGGTCTGTGACCCCCCATCCGTGCCCCCCCCCCGTGACCCTGACCCCCCCCCCCCCCCGTGTCCCGTGCCCCCCCCTCGTGGGTCTCAGCCCCCCCCCCCCCCGGGCGCGTGCCCGATGCTGCCGCGCGCGCTCCGGGCGCTGCTGGAGGGGTCGCGACCCCCGACCCCCGGCTGAGGAAGCGCCGGTGGTGCTGAGCTCCTACCCGCTCCTGGCCCCCGCAGCCGCCCCCGGTGAGCAGCATGGTGCTGAGCGCGGTGGGGGTGCTGGGAGGTGCTGGGGGTGCAGGATGGGGGGTGCTGAGGGTGCTGGGAGTTGCTGGGGGTGCAGGATGGGGGGTGATGGGAGTGCTGGGAGGTGCTGGGAGTGCAGGATGGGGGGTGCTGGGAGGTGCTGGGGGTGCAGGATGGGGGGTGATGGGAGTGCTGGGAGGTGCTGGGAGTGCAGGATGGGGGGGTGCTGGGGGTGCTGGGAGGTGCTGGGGGTGCAGGATGGGGGGTGCTGGAGTGCTCGGGCTGCAGGATGGGGGTGCTGGGGGTGCTGGGAAATGCTGAGTGTGCAGGATGGGGGGTGCTGGGGGTCTGGGAGGTGCTGGGGTGCAGGATGGGGGGTGCTGGGGGTGCAGGATGGGGGGTGCTGGGGGTGCAGGATGGGGGGTTCTGGTGGTGCTGGGAGGTGCTGGGAGTGCAGGATGGGGGTGCTGGGGTGCAGGATTGGTGGTACTGAGGGTGCTGGGAAATGCTGGGGGTGCAGGATGGAGGGTGCTGGGAGTGCTGGGAAATGTTGAGCGTGCAGGATGGGGGGTGCTGGGGGCTGGGAGGTGCTGGGGTGCAGGATGGGGGGTGCTGGGAGGTGCTGGGGGTGCAGGATGGGGGGTGCTGGGGGTGCAGGATGGGGGGTTCTGGTGGTGCTGGGAGGTGCTGGGGGTGCAGGATGGGGGGTGCTGGGAAATGCTGGGGGTGCAGGATGGGGGGTGTGCTGAGGGTGCTGGGGGTGCAGGATGGGGGGTGATGGGAGTGCTCGGGCTGCAGGATGGGGGTGCTGAGGGTGCTGGGAGGTGCTGGGGTGCAGGATTGGGGGTGCTGGGGTGCTGGGAGGTGCTGGGAGCTGCTAGGAGTGCAGGATGGGGGGTGCTGGGGGTGCTGGGATGCAGGATGGGGGGTGCTGGGGGTGCTGGGAGCTGCTAGGAGTGCATGGATGGGGGGTGCTGGGGGTGCTGGGAGGTGCTGGGGATGCAGGATGAGGGGTGCTGGGAGGTGCTGGGGGTGCAGGATGGGGGGTGCTGGGAGGTGCTGGGGGTGCAGGATGGGGGGTGCTGGGGGTGCTGGGAGGTGCTGGGGGTGCAAGATGGGGGGTGCTGAGCGGGGGGTGCTGGGGGTGCAGGATGGGGGGTGCTGGGAGGTGCTGGGGGTGCAGGATGGGAGTGCTGGGGGGGCTGGAGAGGTGCTGGAAGTGCAGGATGGGGGGTGCTGGGAGGTGCTGGGGGGTGAAGGATGGGGGTGCTGGGGGTA